>NC_069501.1:1096801518-1097036518 GCF_027579735.1 Bombina bombina | reverse complement strand
TGTTTATCGGGAGGAGAGATTCCTCCCGAGACCATAAGCCCTGTGCTTTCAGGGATTTCCAGACTGCACCCCAGCCTAGCAGGCTGGCATCTGTCGTTACTATGAGCCACTCTGGCCTGCGGAAACATATTCCTTGAGACAGGTAGTCCAGAGACAACCACCAGAGAAGAGAATCTCTGGTCTCTTGATCCAGATGCAGTTGAGGAGATAAATCTGCATAATCCCCATTCCACTGTTTGAGCATGCATAGTTGCAGTGGTCTGAGATGTAGGCGGGCATAAGGAACTATGTCCATTGCCGCTACCATAAGTCCGATTACCTCCATACACTGAGCCACTGATGGCCGAGGAATGGAATGAAGAGCTCGGCAAGTGATTAAAAGTTTTGATTTTCTGACCTCCGTCAGAAATATTTTCATTTCTACTGAGTTTATCAGAGTCCCTAGGAAGGAAACTCTTGTATATATTTTATTTTTTTTATTCTTTTTATTATGCAAGGAGTTCATAAACATGGTATATACAGGTACGAGTATACTTTTAGTAAAGTCACTGCAATTCATGACAACAACAGGGTATCCAAAGTGAAGAATTGTAGTATGCAAATTATACAAATACTCTAGAAATAAAGCAGAGAAGCAATATAAGTATGAGATATGCCCATCCCATTATATGAAAGCAGAGTTGTTTTGAGTCAAAAAGTCACCTATAGCATATCAAGCAACTAAGATTGGTGGGATGTTGAGGATTGCTTGAACTCCTTGTTTTTTCTAAAATAACAAACCAAACACACAAACAAACAAATAAACCAACAAACAGGGGGCAAACAATTCTACAAAAAGTTATACTGAGAGTGAGCCTTAGCATGAGTAGCAGTCTATTTGCATATCACACAGGTCTACATTTATAGGAGAGTTTTATAATATATGGGGTAGCGGCCTAAGGAGCGAGGCATATTTCCTGACATAACTGGTCCATATAAACTAGTGACGCGATCTATGTTATCAGTATTGGAAGCCTAGAGTTACTTAAAATAGTCTCCTGCAAAGTTAGCTTGTGTTGGATATCACCTCTGGGTTAGGTTTTGTGGTAGTGTACACAGTTCAAATAAACTAGAAATCCTCAGTCCGAATCAGAACACCTCCATGATGGGGCGATACAGTAAAGTTCAGTATATACAGAGTCCGACAGAAAATTTAAAATGTTGTGTTACATAAATAATAGACACGTTCAAAAATTAATTGGGCTCTTGGGTAAGGAGAAGGCGCCAGTGGGTCTCACTCTTATAACATTAATCAAACAAATATACAAAATAAAACACAAATAGAACCGCAACAGCTGAGACAGAATGCGGGCCTTACCTCTTTTTGAGAACAAGGGTTGTAGCTGTTTGTTATAAGTAAAAAGTTGAGTTACTATGGTTGCTATTCTACGAAATTAAATTGTGTGGCTCTAAGTTTTAATTGTGAAGGTTAATACGCTTTCACCAGACTAGCCTGCATTCAGGGAACATATGATCTTATTAGCCGCTATAGTGAGATAAGCAGATAATATGCTTGCTATAGTGTATGAGCATGAGACATTTAATAGGATTTTCATTTCGAATGGCTCATAATGTATACAAGGCCAGTATATAGATGTGCGTTTCATAAGAGCAGGTCCCAGAACTTAGAACAGGAAGTGAGGAAATTAAGGTAAGTTAAATTAAGAGAGGAAGTCAGCGCCAAGATGTAAGGGAGGGCTAGACTACTACATAGATGTTTATCTGAACATTGCGTTAGTCTCATACATGGAGTTAGAAATAAAAACATCAGTATTGAGCACATCTAGGGTACGAATGAATTTACCATGACAGGGGTTGGACAGGTTGGGGGGACTTAGATGAAAGAACAAACTCTGTCACTTGCCACATCTGTATAGAAATAAGGATAGGGAAGAGAGGCAGGACAACATCTCAATACCCTGCAAAAACTCAAAAGGTCCCAGTGCATGGAGATATAGTGATCAAACTGACTATATCTAAATTAACTATAGCTTTGTGAGTAAGGGTATTTATCTGTCGCTAGACACATTGCTTGTGTTGCCAACTATATACAAAGTGCACGAGAACAAAAATAAACATAAAAGCATTGTTAACAAAATTAGTAGAAACCAAAGTGCAGGCAAATACACATCGCAGTATTACATGCAATATCTACCTAGGGAGCATTTTAAACTGAAAAAAATTAAACAGCATTAGAATTGTGTATCAGTCTTTTGTTTGCAGCAAGTAAAGTCTACACTCTGAAGGACTGAGGGAGTGTCATTAGGAGCAAAAGGATGACAGTTCAGCCGATTCCAGTAGATAAGCGAAGATCATGTTGCCTGGAGTTCCGAGAAAGCTGCAGCATCAAACACAGGGTGCCCCCTCCAAACTGCTGCATAAAGGATAGTATAGGTTGCCTAGGTTGTGATGTTTCCAGAGAGTTAAGCCTCAATGTCTCCCCCTTGTTATATAGGAAGATCAACAGTTGAATGGTATGATCCTCCTGCCTAGTACCGCAGCTAGCTGCTGTCTCCGTGTGACACCGGAGGAAAGTCACCGGAGCGGAGAAAAGCAGAGCCTTCAGCAGCGTCTCTAAGTCCGAGCATTGTGGCTGAGCTGCGAGCATATTAGCTAGGTCTACCTGCATCCCACAATGCGGCATCGTTCCCCCCATATCAATCTTACGTACAGTCCAGGGTCGGTGCTCCACAGGGCAGATTGTCGATTTATCATCCGGTACCGAAGGAGTGTGAACAGGGTCCCAAGGTTGGTTGTGTATCCATGAGCCATCACTTTCTGGGGCTTGCGGTTCCAATGCAGAGCATTTTGTTTGGTGATTGACCCGGTCCAGCTCCGAAAAACACTGTCGCGCAGCGATATGGGCTATCTGTATTAGTTCCTCACAGCTGCTAAGTAGGTGATCAAGTTTGGGTGCAAAAGTTTCTGGTAGCATCTCAGCAAGATCCCTTCCTGAAATCATTGCCACGTGGGCGATGGAAACCGGCATAGGCATGATACAGCTATAAACAATCAGCTGTCCCCCATCCACCGAATGGATGTAATAATGTTGGTAGGGAATGCAGCCACTGTGGTAATATGAACCAGGGTCCCAGTATCAGCTTTTAATCAGTTCTAACAGTGTCCGAGTTAACTGAACTGATGCGCCAACATGGCGGACCACAAGGGTTTCGTAAATTGCTCCCGGGGGCTAGGGCCGATGTAATGCCCTTCACTTTCAAAAAGTCGGCTAGCGATGACCGGTTCAAGGTCTTCCAGCAAGACACATAACATGGGGGGCTGGATGGCGAAGTAAAACGGTGAAGAAGCGTTATTTGTAACTCAGACATGCAGAGCTCCCAGCACTTGCTTCCATCCAGTAATCCCGCCCACCGAAAGTCCCGAGAGAACTCTTTTTTATGTTCACCTTCCACCTGTGAGATCTCAGAAAAGCCAACACGATGTCCGTGTGAGACTTGGCTAGCTGGACAGTCGACGCCTGAATTAAGATGTCGTCTAGATAAGGCGCCACTGCTATACCCCGTGTTCTTAGAACCGCCAAAAGGGACCCTAGCACCTTTGTGAAAATTCTGGGAGCCGTGGCCAACCCGAAGGGAAGGGCCACAAACTGGTAATGCCTGTCCAGAAAGGTGAATCTGAGGAATTGATGATGATCTCTGTGAATAGGGATGTGTAGATACGCATCCTTTAAGTCCACGGTAGTCATATATTGACCCTCCTGGATCAGAGGAAGAATAGTCCGAATAGTCTCCATCTTGAAAGATGGTACTCTGAGGAATTTGTTTAGAATTTTGAGATCCAAGATTGGTCTGAAAGTTCCCTCTTTTTTGGGAACCACAAACAGGTTGGAGTAAAAACCTAGCCCTTGTTCCGCTCTTGGAACTGGGCGAATCACTCCCATGGTATGAAGGTCTTCTACACAGCGTATGAACGCCTCTCTCTTTGTCTGATTTGCAGACAATTGAGAAATGTGAAATCTCCCCCTTAGGGGGGTGAGTCTTTGAAGTCCAGAAGATATCCTTGGGACACAATTTCTAAAGCCCAGGAATCGTGAACATCTCTTGCCCAAGCCTGAGCAAAGAGAGTCTGCCCCTTACTAGATCCGGTCCCGGATAGGGGGCTACCCCTTCATGCTGTCTTAGAGGCAGCAGCAGGCTTCTTGGCCTGTTTACCTTTGTTCCAAGCCTGGATAGGTCTCCAGACTGACTTGGATTGGACAGAATTCCCCTCTTGTGCTGCAGGGGAAGCTGAAGCGGATATAAGGAAGAAAAAAAAGGAGGCGCCACAATAGTGTGAGATCGTAGGTGACAATGACCCCCACACACAATACAGAATCACTTACTAGAATAAAAGCACTTGAGAAGTGCCACAGATGCAGACTGAACCATTAAAAGCTGTCCAGCAAGCTTATCCTCACGAATGTAGAGCCAGAAGGCTTGCTTCAGAATCCCAATCCGGTAAAGGAATCAGCAAGTAGAGCCTCACAGATATGAGCCGACACACTGGTTTGGAAATCCCAATGTTAGAAATGCAATCAAATGGCTTTTGTAGTCAGCTCACAGCCACTTTGGGAATGTTTGTGAAAAATCGGCTTATAGGTAAAAGCAATAAAGTAGAAAATACGTGATGACAAAAAGGTTAAAATAAAACAATCAAGTTTATTAAAACCCAATACACTACGCGTTTCCCGGTCACAACAACCGTTTCATCAGGTGTAAATTACTAGCAAAGTCATCACGATATTTAAAACAAATTTCGGCGTCTCAAGCCTTTCAGTGCGCATGCGCGCTAAAACTATGAGCCAATGAAGTATTCATCTGAGCCGGCTTATTGCTGATAGGCTAAAATGAGGGGCGTGTGGTACCAACCCATAAAGGGAGTGTTCCCTGTCACTCTTAGACAGCTGTAAAGGATCACCGCTACATCAAGAGCGGAGTGATCACCGCAGACAACAAAAGGCACTCCACACATATGGCGAAATCACTAAGCAACAGGCCATACACAATAAATGAATGACACCATATTAAAATCGAAAAAAGTACCATCTCACCAACTGGAACTACATAACATGATGAGGCTTATGTCGATAGAAAAGCTCTAACTATTACCTTTTGGCTCTATATTAGGTGAGATGTACTAGGGGTATAAATATATATATATATATATATATATATATATATTAATATATATATATATATATATATATTAATATATATATATATATATATATATATATATATATTATATAATAATATATATAAAAATACATATGGAAGCTGAAGCGGGACCACCCTTGAAGTTCCGAAAGGAACGAAAATTATTTTGTTTGGTCCTCATCTTATTTGTTTTATCCTGAGAGAGGGCATGGCCTTTCCCTCCAGTGATGTCTGAAATAATTTCTTTCAGTGCAGGCCCGAATAGGGTCTTTCCTTTGAAAGGGATGTTCAAAAGTTTAGATTTTGATGACACATCAGCAGACCAGGACTTAAGCCATAACGCCCTGCGTGCTAAAATGGCAAAACCTGAATTCTTTGCCGCTAATTTAGCTATTTGGAAAGCGGCATCTGTAATGAAAGAATTAGCCAACTTTAGGGCCTTAATTCTATCCATAATATCCTCTAATGGAGTCTCCACCTGGAGAGCCTCTTCTAGACCCTTAAACCAGAAAGCAGCTGCAGTAGTTACAGGAACAATGCATGCAATAGGTTGGAGAAGAAAACCTTGATGAACAAAAATTTTCTTTAGGAGACTCTAATTTTTTATCCATAGGATCTTTGAAAGCACAACTGTCTTCGATAGGTATAGTTGTACGCTTAGCAAGAGTAGAAATAGCTCCCTCCACCTTAGGAACAGTCTGCCACGAGTCCTGTATGGTGTCAGATATGGGAAACATTTTCTTAAAAACAGGACGGGGAGCGAACGGAATACCTGGTCTATCCCACTCCTTAGTAACAATAGTCACAATCCTCTTAGGGACTGGAAAAACATCAGTGTAAACAGGAACCTCTAAGTATCTGTCCATTTTACACAATTTCTCTGGGACCACTATAGGGTCACAATCGTCTAGAGTAGCTAATACCTCCCTGAGCAATAAGAGGAGGTGTTCAAGCTTAAATTTAAAGGCCGTCATATCAGAATCTGTCTGAGGGAGCGTCTTTCCTGAATCAGAAATCTCTCCC
The DNA here is from genome assembly GCF_027579735.1 of Bombina bombina. NCBI lineage: Eukaryota > Metazoa > Chordata > Amphibia > Anura > Bombinatoridae > Bombina > Bombina bombina. The sequence continues at coordinate 1,097,030,300 of NC_069501.1, read as the reverse complement.
TCAGATAACAAATCCCTTACCCCTACTTCAGAACATTGTGAGGGTATATCGGATACGGCTACTAAAGCGTCAGATGGCTCAGCATTTGTTCTTAACCCAGAGCTGACACGCTTTCCTTGTAAACCAGGCAGTTTAGAGAAAACCTCTGTGAGGGTTTTATTCATAACTGTGGCCATGTCTTGTAAAGTAAACGAATTAGACGCACTAGAGGTACTTGGCATCACTTGTGCGGGCGTTACTGGTTGTGACACTTGGGGAGAGCTAGATGCTAAACCCTCATTTCCTTCTGTCTGAGAATCATCTATTGCAATATTTTTAAGTGCTAAAATATGCTCTTTATAATTTATAGACATATCAGTGCAAGTGGGACACATTCTAAGAGGGGGTTCCACAATGGTTTCTAAACACATTGAACAAGGATTTTCCTTGATGTCAGACATGTTAAACAGATTAGTAATGTAACAAGCAAGCTTGGAAAACACTTTAATCAAAGTAAATAACACTTTAAACAAAAACGGTACTGTGCCTTTAAGAGAAAAAAAGCTGCACAATCTCTGCAAAACAGTGTAAAAAAGCAGTAAACACAACAAAATTTTTACAGTAGCATCATAAAGCCTTAGTAACTTTGCACAACTATGCAAATAAACAAGTAACCCCTTAATGTAAAAACTGGATTGAAAAAACTTCAAAACTGGTAAAATAACGTTCAGCACCTTGCTACAGCTCTGCTGTGGCACCTACCTGCCATTTAGGAACGATTTGTGGGGAAAAAACCTCTTTACAGCCCTCAAATACAGCAGGAATCTCTGGAGAAGTAGCTGGATGCTTCTGAGGTAAACAAACTGCAACTGAAAATAGGCCCCACCCACCTCACTCGATGTTACGGGGAATAAAAAAACACCACAGAGTGTTTCTTAAACTAGCCATGTGTGTTAATAACCCTTAAACAAGCCACAAAGACCCCTTAAAGTCCCACAAAAACGTTTTATTTGTAATTAAACCAAAACGTTTTTTCCTATTAGTGTCACCAGTAACTATGAGCCCTTTATGCAAGCTTGGATTCCTCTTTTACTGAACACAGCTTACCCTTCCCTCATGGGGATATTGCCAGCCTTTTCTAGAAATAACACAGTCTGTCTAGAAAAAAAATAGACTGAACATGCAGTTTAGCCTGCAAACTGTTCCCCCAACTGAAGTTTTCCTGTACTCTTCAGCCCTTGTGAGAACAGCAGTGGATCTTAGTTACAAAATGCTAAGATCATCATCCTCCTTGCAGAAATCTTCATCCCTTTTCTGCCAGAGAGTAAATAGTACACACCGGTACCATTTAAAATAACAAACTTTTGCTTGAGAAAATAAAAACATTTTTGTCACCACACTCCTCTTTGCTCTTCCTAGCAGTTAAGCAGGCAGAGAGAATGACTGGGGGGTGGAGCTAAGGGAGGAGCTATATAGACAGCTCTGCTGTGGGTGCTCTCTCTGCCACAAACACAGTAACCTCCCATTTCCAGTTCAAAAAGGCGCCAAAATTACATCATATCCAGTGTAAAACTAAGTGAACCCGGAAGTTTAAAACAATCACTTCCAGTGTCTGTACAACTTTCTATACTCCATTAACAATATTATAAAACATAAGCCCAAATTTTTAAATATAACTTGTGCTTTAAATGAACAAAACATCATTGTGTATGTAACAGGAAATGGGAGGTTACTGTGCGTTTGTACACTTATTTAAGCACGTGTGTTTGTATACACTTTATGTTCTGAGGAAGGGGAGGTTTACTCCCCGAAACGTCAATAAATTTTACTTCACGCTTGAAAAAATCATGGTCTGTTTCTGTCTTTTGGTCAAGCTATATTACTTACACAGAACAACCGGGTGGTTGACCTGAGGAGGGCAGATTCACATGAAGCTGGTTTGATATTTTTTTGCGAAGAGCCCCCATTTGTTTGGCTACACAGGACATCTCCTTCCATCTGCTCCTGTGCATATTTCTTGAATTCCTGGGATTTGCTTTTAATCTATGAGCAAGAGAGGTTTTGGATAACACATCTTGGATTTTCTTCATTGTACATCACGGCTTAGAGTGCGTGTGGGAACGAGAGTGACTCGAATGAGACACCTTGCACTGAGGATACTGCTGTTCAAGTGAGACAAGCACAAACTGGCACTGTACATTTTTGAATGAGGACGCTGCAAGGATTCTATTTGCACCCATATTGCGTACAGTAAGTGAGACCCCCTTCAAATTTATATTTCTCTCTGCTAAAATTGAAAAAAAAAAGAGAGGTAGATCTTTCACTGCATGGTAGCTACCTCTCTGAATATTTTTGTACTAGTCAGATACCCAGAGGTTTTAGGGTACGTAACATAACGACTTTTGGTAGAGATAATGTTGAGTTTAAGAGAAAATGGTGCAATATTCTCAATAAGTGTTCTATTGATCTACTATTATTAGTAATCGAAGAGGTAACATCACTTTTGCAGACAGTAAAAACCGAGATCAGAACATTTGAGGAATCACATAAACAGACACTCACTGAAGACACTAGAGAAGACTTGATACACAAGCTGGGCACACAAATTAATACTTATAAGAACAAGCTGATAACATTTAAAAACAAGAAACTAGACACAGTTAAATCCGATTACGAACAGGGTAGGGTGTACAGGTGGCTGACTAACTCTAGTGAGGGACGGCCACAGAGAAGGAATAGACTCAGATGGGTCACTTTTGACACAGTGGATTCTAGTGGAGCGGACTCATCGGATACTGAGAGGGAGGCCAGAATAGGAGAGCCAGGTAGCTCTGAGTCACAATCTTTCAATCGTAGGACTAACATCGATAATAGACCTTTTTTAGGGCTACAGACCAGGTCCCGGGGGGAGGAGGTGGAAACGACCATTTCTCAGGACAAAGAAGGGTCGGCCACAGACCTCCACGCAGGGGCAGATAACTGAGGATAGTGATATCATCATCAACTTAAGTATTTATATATATAAAAACTTACTATTTGACGTTTTTCTATTTTTAACATTGAGTGAACTAGTAACTTTTTTTTTCTAAGCATTTGAAAAAAAAATTAAAATATATATTACAGGTAAAGTATGAAATACTGGCAATCCTAGCATTACCCGGGTGAAACTGATATTACCCAAGCGGCTGTGGGTAAAGCCTGATGTACTGTAATTCCCCCATGTACACCATTTCTTTTGCCTCCGCCTGGGAGGTTCAAGGAAGGCGCCCCGCCAATCTTCTGGCATCCACCCCAAGTGAACCTTGGGGAATGAGGTTTGCAAGGGGGGCTTTGCCCCCCTCCCCCCAGACAGAGTAAAAAAAGAAGGTGAAGATGGGGGCTTACAGTGAATGCTATATACACACACCCTAAGATTTTCAAATACTTATTTCACAACATTGTATTGGACATTTGTTAATAACCAACAAAAGCTGCATAGTCATGAAAAGGCGAATGCTGAGAAATTGTTTGCAGCCTGGATTGCTTTAACAAACTCTTTCTTTGTACCCATTTAATAGAAGATGTATCATATAGCCAGCCTGGGAGTGAATATTTGTTCCGGACCAGAAAGCCAGGAGATTAATTAAATCATGCACAAAAAAGTGTGAGTATCATTCATATGACTGGGGGCTAAAGAGGGTTGACAATATGCCACAACATGAACATATTTTGTATACCCCTTTCGCTTGGAAGCACATTGAATCTATCTTCTTGAACTACAGTGAACTGGTTCCCCTTTCATTATATGGCAGTGGCATTTACCTGTTGGTCATTCCTTTTCTGCTTCACCTTACATTACAAAAGGAGTATTTTTCAACATTTAAAGATATTGAATACATATCCTGTTTTATATACTGTATATATATATATATATATATATATATATATATATATATATATATATATATATATTTTGTGCTACGTTTTATTTTATATTACATATTTATTTTCTTGATTAAATTGCATTGTACCTTGTACTTACACATTTGCACTTTCATGATTAACAAACTTGTTTATTCTTATATAACTACGCTATGTTTGCAGATATACAAAGGAAAGCTGTTACATACAGGGTGTTCAGGCATTTGTTCTTCAAATTACATTAAAATAAATATACTAGTTTAAGCTCAAATGAAGCAATGATGGATAAAAATGTAAAACTCAACGGGATATTATCCTCAAAACAAAACCCATAGTATATTAATTAAAAGGGACAGTCAACACCAGAATTTTTGTTGTTTAAAAAGATAGATAATCCCTTTATTACCCATTCCCCAGTTTTGCATAACCAACACGGTTATAATAATAATAATACACGTTTTACCTCTGTGATTAACTTGTATCTAAGCATCTTCTGACAGCCCCCTGATCACATGACATTTTATTTATTATCTATTGACTTTCATTTCAGCCAATTAGTGCAGTGTCTGTCACAAGCCACGGGCCTGATCACAATGTTATCTAGAGGTCTCACATGAACTAGCTCTCTCCTATTGTGAAAAGCAAATAAAAAAGCATGTTATAAGAGTTGGCCTTAGAAATTATCATATGAGCCTTCCTAGGTTTAGCTTTCAACTAAGGACAACAAAAGAACAAAGCAAAATTGGTGATAAAAGTAAATTGGAAAGTTGTTTAAAATTACATGCCCTACAGGGAGTGCAGAATTATTAGGCAAGTTGTATTTTTGAGGATTAATTTTATTATTGAACAACAACCATGTTCTCAATGAACCCAAAAAACTCATTAATATCAAAGCTGAATAGTTTTGGAAGTAGTTTTTAGTTTGTTTTTAGTTATAGCTATTTTAGGGGGATATCTGTGTGTGCAGGTGACTATTACTGTGCATAATTATTAGGCAACTTAACAAAAAACAAATATATACCCATTTCAATTATTTATTTTTACCAGTGAAACCAATATAACATCTCAACATTCACAAATATACATTTCTGACATTCAAAAACAAAACAAAAACAAATCAGTGACCAATATAGCCACCTTTCTTTGCAAGGACACTCAAAAGCCTGCCATCCATGGATTCTGTCAGTGTTTTGATCTGTTCACCATCAACATTGCGTGCAGCAGCAACCACAGCCTCCCAGACACTGTTCAGAGAGGTGTACTGTTTTCCCTCCTTGTAAATCTCACATTTGATGATGGACCACAGGTTCTCAATGGGGTTCAGATCAGGTGAACAAGGAGGCCATGTCATTAGATTTTCTTCTTTTATACCCTTTCTTGCCAGCCACGCTGTGGAGTACTTGGACGCGTGTGATGGAGCATTGTCCTGCATGAAAATCATGTTTTTCTTGAAGGATGCAGACTTCTTCCTGTACCACTGCTTGAAGAAGGTGTCTTCCAGAAACTGGCAGTAGGACTGGGAGTTGAGCTTGACTCCATCCTCAACCCGAAAAGGCCCCACAAGCTCATCTTTGATGATACCAGCCCAAACCAGTTCTCCACCTCCACCTTGCTGGCGTCTGAGTCGGACTGGAGCTCTCTGCCCTTTACCAATCCAGCCACGGGCCCATCCATCTGGCCCATCAAGACTCACTCTCATTTCATCAGTCCATAAAACCTTAGAAAAATCAGTCTTGAGATATTTCTTGGCCCAGTCTTGACGTTTCAGCTTGTGTGTCTTGTTCAGTGGTGGTCGGCTTTCAGCCTTTCTTACCTAGGCCATGTCTCTGAGTATTGCACACCTTGTGCTTTTGGGCACTCCAGTGATGTTGCAGCTCTGAAATATGGCCAAACTGGTGGCAAGTGGCATCAAGTGCACGCTTGACTTTTCTCAGTTCATGGGCAGTTATTTTGCGCCTTGGTTTTTCCACACGCTTCTTGCGACCCTGTTGACTATTTTGAATGAAACGCTTGATTGTTCGATGATCACGCTTCAGAAGCTTTGCAATTTTAAGAGTGCTGCATCCCTCTGCAAGATATCTCACTATTTTTGACTTTTCTGAGCCTGTCAAGTCCTTCTTTTGACCCATTTTGCCAAAGGAAAGGAAGTTGCCTAATAATTATGCACACCTGATATAGGGTGTTGATGTCATTAGACCACACCCCTTCTCATTACAGAGATGCACATAACCTAATATGCTTAATTGGTAGTAGGCTTTCGAGCCTATACAGCTTGGAGTAAGACAACATGCATAAAGAGGATGATGTGGTCAAAATACTCATTTGCCTAATAATTCTTCACTCCCTGTATTTTAAACATGAACTTTTTTTGGGACTTGACTGCCCCTTTAAAGTGATGGATGGCTGTCATTTGGACGCCCACTTCAAAACTAATTTTTTGTAAGTCAACGGTTTGAACAGTTCTCCAATCAGAGCTCTAGCCATATGGCACTTTTATGTAGCTAGAGCGCCGATTGGAGAAGTGTTCAAATCATTAGCTCACCAAAAATATGACTATAGCTGAGACAAAATGCTGTAGTCAGCAAATTATTTAGTTCAAGATATTCGATTGCATGATCATTCGCAACTAAAGTGTGATTAACAAAAACTTGCTTTTTTTTTTATTCCATTGAAATGTGTTTCTGACCTTAAAAATTACAAGATTATGTAGAAAACATCTCTTCATGTTCAGCATGACTGCATATGCAATAAGCAACTAGATGGTATATTTATTTCATGTCCACTTTCAGAGATGGAACAAGTATTTTTTATTTAGAGAAAAAGGGGAAAATAAAAAAAAATAAAAAAACATTGTAAATAGTCTTTGCACGCACAAATATAAATACTGTGACCTGGTTAAGTCACCTGTGTAGTCGCTCTGATTGTTAGATTAGTAAATGGATGTAAATGTTCAAAGAGAAAATGCTCTAATGCGTTTAAGCAGGAATTTGACATACTTTTTCTGTAAAGGACCAGATACAAAATATTTTAGGCTTTGTTGGTCAAGAGGCATAATTGAGTACAGTAGGTAGGTACTACTATAACCAGATAAAAAAACAACATTTTCACAAATGTTTGCTGGCAAAATATATGACAGGCAAATGAGCTATTCAGAAACTTAATATAGTTGCAACTTAATTTTTCGGAAGAAAATATATATATATATATATATATATATTTTTTTTTTTTTTTTTAAACGCCCAATTTATTTCTATTATCAAATTTACTTTTTTCTTTAGAAACTGCCGGAGCCTAAGGAAAAAAAGTAAAATCTCCTGTAAAAGTCTAACCCGCCTCCCAAAAATAAACCCGACACATAAAAACCCCTATATCCGCCATTAAACACACATCGGGAAAAAAAAAAAAAAGTATTAATCCCGAAACCGACAACCCCCCATAACGCAATATGCCTAATTAAACTATTAACCCCTAATCTGTCATCACCCACATCGCGATCTACCTAATAAATGTATTAACCCCTAATCTGCTATTCACCCACATCGCGATCTACCTAGTAAAATAATTAAACCCTAAATCCGCCAACCCCAACATAACAAACTACCTAATAAAAGTATTAACCCCTAATCCGCAATTAACTCACATAGCAAAGTCCCTATTAAAACTAATCCGCCATTAACCCACATCACAACAAACCTTATAAATCTATTAACCTCTAATCCGCCAAACCCACACAGCGCAATAATCCTAATAAAACTATTAACCCCTAAAACGCCAAACCCACACAACGCAAATAACTAATTAAATTACTAAAACCCCTAACCTAACACCCCCTAAATTAATCCCAATTACCTAAATAAAAAATACTAAGTTACAAACAATTAAAATAAAAAAGCTAACATTACTTAAAAAAAAAAAACAACTAAAATTAAATTAATCTAAGACTACAAAAAATAAAAAAGTCTAACATTACAGAAAATAATAAACAAAATTATCCAAAATAAAAAAATTAAATCTAATCCCTATGAAAATAAAAAGCCCCCCCCCCCCCCAAATAAAAAACACCCCCTAATCTAATGCTAAACTACCAATAGTCATTAAAGTGAATGTAAATTTTGATGCTAAAGTGCCCGGTTTTTAAAACTTTGATTAAAAACAGGGGCACTTTAATTCATCAATATTTTCATTTCACTCCTGTTGTGAAAATAAACTTACTTTTTAATCTTCACAGCAGCTCCAGCTTCCTCCACCTGTTTCAAAGCCTCTTCCTGGGTCTAAAATGAGGTATCTGGCTTCCTCCAATCACAGCAGTGAATCAGACACTGAATCCCCCGGGGGGGAATCTGTGATTGGAAGATGACCTATCAATCATTTCTGACATCAGAAATGGCTTGTGAGACCGGAGGAAGCAGCAGCTGCTGTGAAGTTTAAAAGGTAAGTTTTTTGTCACAACAGGAGTGAAATGTAAATTTTGATGAATTAAAGTGCCCCTGTTTTTAATCAAAGTTTTAAAAACTGTGCACTTAAACATCAAAATTTACATTCACTTTAAAAGGGCTTTTTGTAGGGCATTGCTTTAAGTTAAACAGCTCTTTTGCATTTTAAAAACTTCTAAGCCCCCCTAACAGTAAAACCCACCACCCACCAAAATAAATAAACCTAACACTAAAAAACCTTAACTACCCATTGCCCCTAAAGGGGCATTTGTATGGGCATTGCCCTTAAAAGGGCATTCAGCTCTTTTAAGAGTGCCCCATTAAAACTCTAATCTAAAAAAAAAACAAACATTTTAATAAATCCTAAATCTACCAGATAGGTAGTCACGGTTCCTGAAGTCCGGCGCTGAAGTCTTCTTCCAAACGGCGACCTTTTCTATTTTCTTCCAGGAACAAGCCGGCTAGTTGTGGAGGGCAGAACTGAAGACCGGCAACAGCGGAACTGAAGACCGGCGACCGCAAAGCCATGGAGCACAGAGGATCCAATGCCCAAACAAATGCCCCTTTAGGGGCAATGGGTAGTTTAGGTTTTTTTAGTGTTAGGTTTATTTGTTTTGGGGGGTTTTGTGGGTGGTGGGTTTATCTGTTAGGGGGGGGACTTAGAATTTTTTTAAATGCAAAAGGGCGGTTTAACTTAGGGCAATGCCCCTTTAAGGGCTATTGGTAGTTTAAACCTAATCCCTATGAAATTTTAAAAAAAAAAATGCTATTTTTTTTATTTTGGATAATTTTGTTTATTATTTTCTGATTTAATCTTAGTTTTTTTATTTTAAAGTAATGTTAGCTTTTTTACTTTAATTGTTTGTAATTTAGTATTTTTTAATTTAGGTAATTGGGGTCAATGGGCTTAGTAATTTAATTAGTCATTTGTGTTGTGTGGGTTTGGCGGGTTGGGGGTTAATAGTTTTAATAGGATTATTGCATTGTGTGGGTTTGGCGGATTAGGGGTTAAGTTTGTGTTGGTGGGGGATGGCGGTTTAGGGGTTAATAGTTGTAATAGGTTCTTTGCAATATGGGTGAATGGCGGATTAGGGGTTAATAGTTTATTAAAGGGACACAAAACCCACATTTTTCTTTCATGATTCAGATAGAGCATGCAATTTTAAGCAACTTTCTAATTTACTCCTATTATCAATTTTTCTTCGTTCTCTTGCTATCTTTATTTAAAAAGCAGGATTGTAATGCATAGGAGCAGGCCCATTTTCAGTTGAGAACCTGGGTTATGCTTGCTTATTGGTGGGTAAAAGTCATCCTCCAAAAAGCAAGCACTAGCCATGGTGCAGAACCTAAAATGGGCCGGCTCCTATGCTTTACATTCCTGCTTTTAAAATAAAGATAGCGAAAGAACGAAGAAAAATTGATAATAGGAGTAAATTAGAAAGTTGTGTAAAATTGCATGCTCTGTCTGAATCACGAAAGACATTTTTTTTGGGTTCAGTGTCCCTTTAACCCCTTAATGACCACAGCACTTTTCCATTTTTACATTTTTGTGGTGTTTGTGTTTAACTGTAATTTTCCTCTAACTCATTTACTGTACCCACACATATTATATATCGTTTTTTATCGCCATTAAATGGACTTTCTAAAGATATCATGAAAATAATGGTATCTTATAATTTACTATAAAATTCTTTTATAAAATATGAGGAAAAAATGGAAAAAAAACACACTTTTTCTAACTTTGACCCCCAAAATCTGTTACACATCTACAACCACCAAAAAACACCCATGCTAAATAGTTTCTAAATTTTGTCTTGAGTTTAGAAATACCCAATGTTTACACGTTCTTTGCTTTTTTTGTAAGTTATAGGGCAATAAATACAAGTAGCACTTTGCTATTTCCAAACCACTTTTTTTCAAAATTAGCGCTAGTTACATTGGAACACTAATATGTTTTAGGAATCCCTGAATATCCCTTGACATGTGTATATATATATATATATATATATATATATATATATATATATATATATATATATATATATATATATATATATATATATATATATATATATATATATAAAAGACATCCCAAAGTATAGATCTAGGCCCATTTTGGTATATTTAATGCCACCATTTCACCGCCAAATGCGATCAAATAAAAAAAAATTGTTCACTTTTTCACAAACTTTAGGTTTCTCACTGAAATTATTTACAAACAGCTTGTGGAATTATGGCACAAATGGTTGTAAATGCTTCTCTGGGATCCCCTTTGTTTAGAAATAGCAGACATGTATGGCTTTGGCGTTGCTTTTTGGTAATTAGAAGGCCGCTAAATGCCGCTGCACATCACACGTGTATTATGGGTAGCAGTGAAGGGGTTAATTAGGTAGCTTGTAGGTAACTTGCAGGGTTAATTTTAGTGTAGAGATCAGCCTCCCACCTGACACATCCCACCCCCTGATCCCTCCCAAGCAGCTCTCTTTCCTCCCCCACCCCACAATTGTTCCCACCATCTGAAGTACGGGCAGAAAGTCTGCCAGTACTAAAATAAAAGCTATATTTTAATTTTTTTAAGCATGTTTACATATGCTGATGTGTAGGATCCCCCCTTAGCCCCCATCCTCCCTGATCCCCCAACAGCTCTCTAACCCTCCCCCTCTAACTTATTGTGAGCCATCTTGGGTACTGGCAGCTGTCTGCCAGTACCCAGTTTACAATAAAATATATATATTTTTCTCTGTAGTGTAGCTTCCCCCCCCCAAACCCCTCCCAGATCCCTTTGATCATTTTTATTTTACATTTATATCTCCCTCTGTCCCACTTTTCCTTTAACGTTTTTTCTGTAGTGTAGCCGTTCCCACTTTTTCTGTAGTGTACTTTCCGAGACAGACGACGTGCAGGGTACGTCCTCGGTCATTAAGGGTATTTTTTTGGAGGACGTACCCTGCACGTCGTCGGTCATTAATGGGTTAAGGTATATTGCGTTGTGGGGTGATGGCGGTTTAGGGGTTAATAGGTTAATTAGATTTTTTGCGATGTGGGGGTTGGCAGATTAGGAGTTAATATAGTTTATTAGTTATTGCGGCTGGGGGATGACGGTTGACTGGTAGATAGATATTGCGCATGCGTTAGGTGTTAGTTACTATTTTCAGGGGGTTACGGTGCTCACAAACTCAACGCAAGTCTTGCTGCGCCTGCCTATCTGTGGTAAGGTGAAAATGGAGTAAAATATCTCCATTTTCGCTGCGTAAGTCCTTGCGCTGAATAGGTGATACCGATTTGCGGCGCGGTTCTATGTTGCTTATGCGAGTAAAAATTGCGTCCGACAGGTGAAATATACGTGCCGCATTAATATGCGGCATAGTATATGCGATACCAAAACCGCGTATGTAATCTTGGTGTTTGAATGCTGGTGAATGCTGGTGAATGGGCCCTCACAGCATATGGTTGTATACCACTAAAAAAAAACAGTAATAACTTTTACCAGAAGCATTTTGGCTAGTGGATGTATATTGCAAAAATGCTATTAAAAACCGAAATGTACCCTTGCACATTTCAGTTTTGCCTTTTCTATCCCTTTAAAGATATTAGATTGGAGGTGAAGGTTGCACAGACGCCCTGCCCTTTTAAATAAAGGCACTCAAAGCCTGGTTACTGACAAATCTGTTCATCTCAAGAAAGATTGGTTAGTGTCAACCATAATAACCAACAACTTTTACAGGACCTCAGAAATCACATTAAAGGGTTGTACAAAGCTTGAAAAGGTTGCAAAAGCTAAAGATCTGGGTGTTCATCCATCCATGATGACGTATTTCTACAAATGGAGAAAATTCAGGAACGTTGCTACTCTCACTATAAATGGGCATCCTGTAAAGGTCACTGTAAGAGCAGAACGGGCAACCCTAAAGGATGTGAAAAAGAATCCAAGGTAATAGCAAAAGACCTCCATAATACTTCATAAATCTATGTTAACGTGTCCAGTATCAGTAAAACACTGAACAAGAATGGTGTTCATAGAAGGACAATACAAAGGAAACAACTGCTGTCTAAAAAAAACCAAACACACAAGAACCCCCCCCAAACCCCCCCCCCCCCCCCTTAAAAAAAAGGTTTCCATAGACCACCTGGATGTGCCACAATGCATTTAGGAAAATGTGCTGCAGAGAGATGAAACAGAAGTTGAACTTTTTGGCAATAATGCAGTATGTTTGGAGGAAAAAGGGAATTTCACACCAACACCCAAACCTCATCCCAACTGTAAAGCATGGAAAAGGAAGTATCATGGCTTGGGGCTACTTTGCAATCATTGAGGGAACAATAAATTAAAAAAAAAAATGTATCAAGACATTTTACAGAAGTATGTCAGGGCAGCAGTCTATTGCCATAAGGTGAAGGTTGGATGATGCAACAAGAAGAAGTAAATCAACTGAAGAATGGCTAAAAAGATGATTAATGTTTTGGAATGGCCAAGTCAGGGTCCTGCCCTTAACCTAATTGAGATGTTGTAGCATTACCTGAAGAGGGCTGTGCAATCAAAACAACCCAGAAATACTGATGAACTGAAACAGATTTGTAAAAAGAGTAATGGTCCAAACTTCACCCTAAACACTGTGCAAGACTTTTAAGCAGGAAAAGTTTAGTGGAGGTTGTTGCAGCTAAAGAAGGATCTACAAGTTACTAAATTCAAAGGTGTCCTTACTTGTTCCAGCCTGCAGGGAATGATTACTCAATGTCTTCAATAAAAAGGTGAAAGAAAAAACAGTTGGTGTATTATTAGCTTAGTCAGATTGTGTTTGTATGAAAATCAGACTACATTTTATAAGCAATCAATGCAGGAATCCAGGTAATCCTAAAGGGTTCACAAACTTTTTCTTGCAACTGTAAATAGAATGAGTTATGAAAGCTTAAATGGACTATAAACTCAAAATCAAATTTCTCATAAATGTTTAATTAGGCATAGTTCAAACAGGTAAAATACTTTCCTTACTTATTTTTGCCTGTTTTTTTTTTTTTTTTAATTTTTCAAAAGAGCTTAATTAAATGTACAAACCCATCAAACATTTATAGCAAATTTGACTATGGTTAATCAACAATATTCACCGAGCTCTTTCATTAGCCCCCTATAACTAAGATAGAGGCCGCTCTTGGGCCAGTTCTTAAGCTTAAGAAACATTCAGGGAGATTATTAAATATAAAACATTTACATATAGCACCAAGCACCATATTTAAAGACATTGTGAGACAACACATTTCTGGTAAGTATTTATACAGGTGCTATGGTCAGGACTGTATGTAATATGTACACATAACTCACAAGGAAAAAAAAAATAATGACTATTTTTGTAGTCTTAATATAGAACTTCAGAACAATATATTAAGAGGGAAACCTTCACAAATCCCAATTCCTAACGTTGAATAATTTACCTCATGGAGCCTTGGTATTTATATGCATGCGCTTTCAGCAGGTTATTAAGTGTCAAGCCTTAGGCTAATATCAGTTATACATGATATGGCCCATGTAGCTTTCCTCTAAGGCACAGCTCATGTTGATAGTAATAGTTGATAATTAAGCGCCCCACAGCAGACCCAGCCGCAGCCCGCGAGAGGGACACTGATATTGCTGTCCCCTTTTTTCTCTTGCTTTGAACTGAGGCAGCTCTTATATCATTAAACCCTTCTTTAGTTGTATATTATGTCACCCCAGGGGCCCCCCACCAAACCCCACAGGGGACACACAGAGATTATAAAGGGTGTGCATGCATTCCCTATGCCTCCATCATGACCTAAAATCATAGGTAGTTCTAAGGCTTACTTATATCATGCTCCAGCAAAAATATACTTATGGTTATTTATAATAAATCTTAGAACGACAATAGCCATTACAAACACTATAATCTAAACATAAACAGGGTTAAAGCAGTTTTAAACGAACAAAATGCAACAGTAGTTGTAAATGCCCGTACTTTTTTCAGGCTGGTTTTAGTTTGTCCCAATACTGCAATATATACTGTCTATTAGGGACTTCTCTATCGGTATGAAAAGGTATGTCCATCTGCCAAGGTAAAGTTATTGCTATGAAGGGTGACATGCAATTGATGGCTATATCAAACCCGGATCCAACATTACATCCCCAATCAAGAGGTGCTTCTGAATCCTGTCTGAATATACACGGGGCAGTTTGGATTAAAGTGTTGGGCTTCTTGATCCAGTCAGGGACTGCATCGCTACTCAGTTTGTCACTGCAGTTGTTTTTAAATGGCGGTTCATCTCTGAAAGGTGCTTTGCGGACCAGGCTCTTCTTATGCTTATCAGACGCTTGCGGCTGATTGATTTGCCGGGAAAGCTTTTTCTGAGCTGCTACCCGCAAGGGTAGCCCTGAGCCAACTTTGGATTCTCCTTTGCTTTGAGGAGGGGGAGCCGCGGGAGCGCTCTTAACCACGGCTCCGTCCCCCCCAGCTGTCATCTCACTGCCTTTCATGCTGCTCTCTGAGCTAAGATATGTCTTGTGTGATTGCATCAAAAAATCCCAGGGAGCCCTTTGCATAAGACCCAGTAAGCGATGTTCCAATTTCTCCAAGAAGTAGTCAATGCGGGTCAGAGAGTTAACTTCCTTCACGGCGGCCATATTTGTTGCGCAGTGAGAAAATTCTTGATAGTTGCAGGTTTACTTATATTAGGAAGATCCCTACTGTTCCGAAATGTTAACAAGATGTGAGATAGTTCTCTTAATTATTATGTCCAGTCCTGACAGTTACCCTCGGGAATCCGAGGGGGGTAGCGCTGCCTGTCCTGAGCCACCACTCCAGGCCTTTATTGCCCGCTCTTATGCCCCAGCGTCAAAAATACAGGGAATAATCCGGCTCTTATTAACCAATCCACTAAACCAGTAGTGCTGATCATTTGAGTTGCTTTATCGCTGTAAAGAGTACCCTACACCGGCGGGTTGTTAGGTGATCAGCAGGAGCTCTAAGAAGATGCAACCTTCCACAGTCACTACTTGGACACGCCCCCTGCCTTTTTTTTTTAATGAAATTTATCTCTGAAAATTCTGTAGATTTTGCCTCTTCAAAGAAACTGGAATACCTCATAAATAATGTATTTATATTTGTCCCTAGCCAGTCACAGCAAGAGAGAAGAGATAAACATCCTCAAGTGGCTTTTTCAGGGGGTATGATGTGCACTGCTATAAGGCAGCACAAGAAATGCTAGCAACATTAAAAGTACTAATACAAATAAAAAACATTTATTTTATATGAAGAGCTTTAAAATATATAATAGTTCAAATAAACTATATGCAAACTAAGTGTCACAGTACATGCAGTATATTTCTTACAATTACTCATCTCGCCACTGAAAGGCTGGCGAGACAGCTATGTCTGAAAAGGTTCACCTAATTTAGCTGGTATTGTTTAGAACCTACAGTCTCCCCATTTTTATACAGGTTACACCTATGGAAGGTATATATATATATATATATATATATATATATATGTATATGTGTGTGTGTGTGTGTGTGTGTGTGTGTATGCCATCACCATTGTTAATAAAGAAAACAAAACCTTAATAATAAACCCATATGAGCTGGGGGATTGTGGGTAGATTGTGTATGTATATATTTTGTGTTATAGATATGTATTTTAATTGTTCTTTTCTTTTTAGGAACACAATTTTATGTATGGAATAGGCAGCTTTTTTATCACTATATTTTGTATCCGCTGCAAGTTCACACTGTACTGAACGTGTTTTGTTCTAATATCACAATTGCACTGTACCAAACTTAGTAACACATTTGGTACAGTGCGAGTGCAATGTTAGAAGTAAACCCATTAACTAGAGTTTTAACAGGGTTATGCCTAATAATGAAGCACAGTAAAGCTAGAAAACAAAAATAAATACATTTTTTGCTTGGTTGGAAACATGAAATATTTCTTTTAAAAGGCGAAGTCTACTCCAGAATTTTTAGTGTTTAAAAAGATAGATAATCCCTTTATTACCCATACCCCAGTTTTGCATAACCAACACTGTTATATTAATATACTTTTTTTTACCTCTGTGATTACCTTAATCTAAGCCTCTGCAGACTGCCCCCTTATTCCAGTTCTTTTGACAGTCATGCATTTTAGCCAATCAGTGCTGACTCATAAATAACTTCACGGGAGTGAGCACAATGTTATCTATATGGCACACATGAACTAGCAACGTCTAGCTGTGAAAACGGTAAAAATTATAAGAGGCGGTCTTCAAGTGTTTAGAAATTAGCGTGTGAGCCGACCTAGGTTTAGCTTTAAAAAAAAAAAAAAAAATACCAAGAGAATAAAGCAAATGTGATTATAAAAGTAAATTGTGAAGTTGTTTAAAATTGCATGCCCTGTCTGAATCATGAAAGTTTAATTTTTACTAGACTGTCCCTGTCTGGTGACATGCGTTTAATACATTAAGACGCCTGGAGGCTTCTTCCGTCCCTAGTATATGTGACAAACTGGAGCTACCAAGTTTTCAGTGCTTTTATCAAACTACATTTTCAAATCACCTATTATGGGATATTTAGAATTTTTATTTGTAGCTTTACTAAAATTCACAGAAATAAATTTTCAGAAGATTCCCAACAGCTTCTTATGAATGAACAAAGGAATCGTAAATGAGATCCTATATACATTACTATCCATTTCTTGGCTTGCAACTCTAAACAACCTCCAGTCCATCATTATAGAACATAAAAAGTACATGGAAATCAAAGGTAAACTTTTATAGTTCAGAAAGCGCATGCAATATTAAGATACTTTTCAGCCGACTTCTATTATCAAATTTGCATTATTCTCTTAACATCCTTTGTTGAAAGCCATACTTAGGTAGTCTCAGGAGCAGCAATGAGCCATCTGGTGATTACTGGATACACACATATGCCACCTGTCATTGGCTCACAAGATGTGTTCAGCTAGGTCCCAGTAGTGCACAGTTGCTCGGAATCTGATTTTGTATGGGTTAAATACATATTTATATGCAATTATAGGTATAAGTTTCCAGATCTGTAACTTCAAAATCCAGACTTTTTGATTAAAAAAAATATTAAAACATTACAATTGTTCCCTACTAATAAGTGACAATCTTCTCTGCCTGGGTATTAGATTTGTTTTTTTGTGTTCTAAAATGGAAATTATAGTCTATATGTATTTAAAGCAACAACCATTTCCTTTCAGATTGCAGATATTATCTGATGGTACTGTGTATACAAAATCAAATAAAACTACCTATAGGTTCATGCATAAGATGTATTGTAACATGTAAAAAATTGCCTAAATGATATCAGATATTGTTGTTTACACTTGGTCCCATCCCCTTCCCAAGCCGTCCCATTTTACAGATGCAAATATACAAATATTCCAAAAACCAAACCTTTTCTGGTCCCAAGCAGTTTGAATAAAGGGTTTTGTACCTGTAATAGTGCAACAATAAAATGCTTTAAAACATGACAGCATTTTATTATATCCCTTTAAATATTTAGATAATGCTCTTCTATAAGCAAGACAAATTATTATTTATATTATTAACTTAACCCTTTGATGACCGGGTTACTTTGTCTACATCGGAACAATGTTCCGATGTAAACAAATTAAAATCCTGTGAACGTGCAAGTGGGATGGGGTCAGGGCGGCGTCCCTATGGCGCTAGGCACTCCAGACCGCGATAGCATCCAGGAAGCGCCGTTGGCTTCAGGACAGCCAAATGGGTAGGACGTTCTATTCCGTCCTAACGGCGCTAAAGCCCGGCGCGTTTAGGATGGAATAGAACGCCATAAACGGCCTTAAGGTTAAAGGGATATGAGATCCAAATGTTTTCTTTCATTATTGAGATAAAGCAAACAATTCTAAATAACTTTCCATTTTATTTATTTTATCCCATTCTATTCATTGTCTTGCTATAGTTTGTTAAAGGAACAGCAATGCACTACTGGGAGCTAGCTGAACGATTCAGGTGAGCCAATAAGAAGAGGCATATATGTGCAGCCACCAATCAGCAGCCAGCTCCCAGTAGTACTTTGCTGCTCCTGAGCCTACCTAGGCATGCTTTTCAACAATGGATACCAGGAGAACAAAGAAAGTTAGACAATAGAAGTAAATTGGAAAATTGCATGCTCTGAATCATGAAAGAAATAATTTTGGTTTTCAATTCCCTTTAAAAACAGACCAAGAAATCTAAAGCCAGCTACACCCATTCTTCATATTAAACTACCACAAAGAAAGAGGCAAAAGCTGATCTACTCACCGGCCATGGTTTTAAGGATTCAAGCCCAACTTCTACATTTTGAACGTCTGCAAACTTAGTAGCACCATCAGCATCAGCCATTAGAATAGTCTTCCCCCGAGATACAAGGACTCCCTGCAGAAACAGAATATACCAGTGTAAATGTTTATGTAACTCATTTATCCTTTACACAACTGAGAAAGAAAAACGTTTTGGCGTATAGCTGTGTTTTTTTTGTTTTTTTGTTTTTTTTTATTTATAACTAAAATCAACTGTTTGGAGTAACTGCTCTGGGAGAAGTTACCATTTAGCTACTAATGAGCATCATCATTTCTGAATACACATTATTTTACTGTGAACTTGGGAGATCCATAGTAAACTTTCTTGAAACTGAGAAGGAAAAGTGTGAGTTCACATGCCACATGCACACTCCTAGTCCCAAGACGTGCATCCTGATTGGATGCTTACAATAGAGGACATTTTGAGGTAAAATATCTTCCTTTTCTACATAGAGATGTTCATGTGATATTTGTAATAAGCTTTTTTCAAATATGCTGTATCACTTTAAAGTAATTGAGCATACGGGTAACATGTCCCCTTTGTAGAAAAACAAATCTATGTATATTCTCCATTTGATAAAGGTTCTAGTATGAGCCAAAACGTATTGGCAAAGGGCAAATTGTAGCATTTTTTTATGCGACATGGAATGTGTGACACTGATAATTTGTGGGATCATGTAATAAATATTAATAATTTAAAAAAAGTGTTGCGTACCTAGCGCTGCTGATTGAATCAGCGGCAGTTTTCGCTCTGGATCAGTACTTCTAACAGAGAGGTGCAGGGTAACATCTTACAATGACATGCTCGAATTATTCACAATACATTGTGACTGTACTACAAAGTGGTGAGTTAAGTGTTGTGCTTGCACAATCCAAAATACTGCTGTCAAATTGAGAACTTTTTGAGACTTGAAGTAAACCATTATTTGTAATAATACAGCACAAAACGACATGAAGGACTCTATTACTCCACCATTGGCTACGCGATTGAACGATATCCGTCATGAGTTTTCCTGCGGTTCTACACAGAAGTCTCTTATGTGAAGTATTTTGCGCCTCTGCGCTATCCAGCATGCAGATGTTCGAGAGCCCTCGTCTAATGGTTGAACAATAAAAATGAGGTTATGAGTGCAAAAATAGAAGTGCTATTGATTGTGCTTGACTGATGTTAACATGCGGTAGCGCTAATAGTTTGGCGGCCCACTTGCAAACCTGGCAAAAGAGCATAGCTGAAGTTTGGATATAAAACAGGCGGAATTATCTTACTTTCCTTCTTCCTGTTATTTTTAGTTACATCACCCCCTGGTATGTGTATGTTAATACATTTTGAGCACAATTTTGCTTACATTTATATTAAAAGGACAGTCTACACAAACAAATAATCTGTTATTAGTTATTATATTAATATACTTTTTTCCTCTGTTATCACCTTGTATCTAAGCTCCTGCAGACTGCCACCTTAACTCTGTTTACGACTTGCATTTTAGCCAATCAGTGTGGGCTCATTTGTAACTCCACAGGAGTGAGCACAACGTTATCTATATGGTACACATTAGCTAGCTCTGTCTGGTTGTGAAAAGCTTATACAATGGACTGAGTTAAAGGCGGCCTGCAGGGGCTTTAAAAAGACAGAGATTATGGGGTCGATTTATCAAAGGCTTTGCAAGCGTTTCGATTCCCTCTTGTGAGAACCTGCAGTCCGTATTTAACAAGCAGCGGTCATTATACCGCTGATTTCCTAACCCTTTCGCCATCTCTAAGGTGGCACATTTTAATCTCCTGGTCTCGTCCGACCGGGGAGATCGACGGCTCCTGCCTGCGTGCGATTCAGCCCGCCTGGGGAGAGCTGCTGCGGACAGGGGCGCATAATCGCCTCAGTTTGATAAATCGACCCCTTAGCGTTTTAGATGTTATAAAGTATGTTAATATAACAATATAGGTTATGCAAAGCTGGGCAATGGATAGTAAAGGCGTTATCTATTACCTATGTTTTTAAACAAACATTTTGGAGTAGACTGTCCCTTTAAGAAGTGTGAATACACATAAAGCAGTGGCTGAATACAGATTTACCATTCTGACAGCTCCTCCCTTGCCCCGATTCCTTTTTAATGTGAGAACTCGCACTTTATCAGTACCAAACTGCTTGGAGTATTTTAAGGCAACCTGAAAAAAAAGGAAGTTTGATTAATTTAAAGATGTTGGAGGAAGTCATCAGTTGTACTAACGTACACAAATAGCATATTTGTTAGAAACAATTACTGCCGCCCTCCACATATATTTAGTCTTTTTCTTCTTCAATCAATTTAAAGCTGAAGCTCAGAACTGGTTTCTCCTCTTTAAACGCTGCACTTAGTCCATCTGGTGGTTAAAGAGATATTATCCTCATAATGTAACTATATATAGTAACAGCAATTTTCCATGTACTTTTATTATTTATTTTGCTTGTTTTTCCTGTAATTTACCTCTGAATTTGTGTTATTTTCCATTTTCCTAAAAAGGCTCAACTGCATCCTCCACACTTCTGACTCACCAATGTGCAGCACACGCTAGATAAATGCAGGAGCTCATTTATAGGCCTCTATACTGTATATGAATTTAATGTTGCTTTAATTGGCGCTTTCTCAAACGTCTTAGCACATCAAAGCAATATCTTGTTTGGGTTTAGTGCTGTCCTATATATATATATATACAGAATCTGCCATCCTACCTATGCTATATAATTATCTCATAACACAGAGCACATAATGACTTCAACCTTTTCTGACTAAAATATGCCTAAGTGTTAAATGATGCTGCTTTCAATGGTATTCAAATAAAAAAATAAAAAAAAAGCATAATGCAGATTATCAATAGATACATAAAATTATTTTAACAGTGCAAAATAATTGAAAGCAGTGTTCTCAGCATGTAATAGTTACTTAAAGGGACATGAAAACCAATTTTTTTTCTTTCATGATTAAGATCGAACATAAAGTTTTAAACAGATTTCCAATTTACTACATTTATCTAATTTGCTGTGTTCGCTTGCTATCCTTTGTTGAAATGTATACCTAGATAGGCTCAGAAGGTGGGAGCTAGCTGCACTTATGTCTCTTGTGATTGGCTTACATATGTGTTCAGCTAGCTACTAGTAATGAACTGCTGATCCTACAAGAAAGGATACCAAGAGAATGAAAGAAAATTGATAATAGAAGTAAATTAGAGTTGTTTACAAAATGTATGCTTCATCTGAATCATGAAAGAAATGTGGGTTTGATGTCCATTTAATATGAGAAACACATTTTTTTAGCATAACATTTTATAAACATTACAATTTTTAGTATGGAAAATGAGCGATTGTAAAATGACACAGATGTGTAGTTTATATGTAAAAACCATGCAGCTAGCAAACTAAAATAGTTTTTTTTAACCTGCAGCAACAATTTGCTTAACCTTTTAGTGGAACCATTCAGGAGTTATTACTAATAATGGAAAGAAAAAGCCAAGACTATACTGTGAAACTAAAGAATGCCTAAAAGATATGGTACTGTAGGATGGGTTTTTAAGTTTTATAAAATAAAATTTACCATGGCTAAGACATTTTGGAATATAAAAAAAACAAAAAAACAAAAACACTGGACTTCCCTTAAAGGGATATAAAGGCCAAAGTTTGAATGTGCATGGGTGCATTTCAATATGAAATGGAAGCATTTATGCAATATAATATCATTAGCAAAAATGCTTCTAGTAAAAAGTTATTACTGTTTTTCTGCAGCATGTGCACATGTCCTGTGAGGGCTCGTGCACCAGCATTCAAACACTACATATTCTCAGAGTCAGCGGTGACACAAATCAAGTCTTCACAGAAGCAATACTTGCCATCTTCAGTTCTCTGAGCTTCAATACTGGTGCACGGGCCCTCACAGGATATGTGCATATGCCGCAGAAAAACAGTAAGAACTTTTACTAGAAGCATATTGCAAAAATGTTTCTATTTCAAATTGAAATGCATTTATATCTCTATTTAATTTTGAGCACTTTGTCTAACATATCTCTTTCTAATTGTATCTTTTCTGCTGATGCCAAACAATGCAGATTTTGTTACAGCTAACTCCAAAATGGCTCCTCCAAACAAGATAAATGGTGAGTGGAATTTGACCACTGAAAAACAATTGCAGAAAACAAGGTGTTAATCTATTCTAATAGTTTAGACTCTGTCATTAAATTAATCTATTGGAAAACTGCAGATATGAGTTGAAATTATAAGGTGTTTACAGTACACATGCGCATTTGTTGCTTTCAGGTAGCAAAGAATGCTGAATATGTTTGTTGCCAGTGGGATTCGGCTCTCTTATTAGGAACCGGAAATCTTCGTGTGAAAGTGCAACACACAAAGATCAAAGTGCTGCAATTTCACACGAAGATATCCGGCTCCTAATAATAGAGCCTAATCCCACTGGCAGCCAACATATTCAGCATTCATTGCTACTTGAAAGCAACAAATGCGCATGTGTAGTTTACAGTCCCTTTAATAATTTAATGAACAAGGATAAGCATCAAGTGCTTGATTGATTACATAGTTTAACAGTTTATTTGGAAGGTGCTTAGCTTTCCCATGTTGCGGTCTACAGTCCCCTAAATGTTTCTGTACAACTGATATTTTGTTGGTAATTAAAGGAACGGTTGACATTTAAACTGGTTGCAACATTTTTTTTTTTTAAACTTCAGATTTTATATGGAAAAACCTAAGCATGAGTCCCATATTTGTACAATGCAAAGCCTAATGTACCTATATATGGTGTTATTAGCAATTAAACATACCTCTGTTGTTTTATCAGTGCTTCCATCATCAACCACGATAACTTCATAACTGAATGTGTTTCTCTTTTTCTATGAGAGAGTGTCATTCAAAACATGAGAGATTATACAGATTATGAGAGGGTTTAATTAAAAATATGAGAATGATTAGAAAAGCACAAAATCACAGACCTTCAAGTAAACAGTGCAATGTTTCATAGATAAAATTGACGAATAATCTATAAAGACATCTTGTGACCCTCAAATTATAAGTGTTCTCTACAGAACATTTGCCAGCCAGTAAGAATTATGGAGGTAGCGGGGTGTGGGATGTGCAAAACTTTGCAATTTAGCAAAAGTTTAGGTCATTTCTAAATGTAATGTAAACTGTACATAGGAAAAGAAATATTAGCTACTTCAACTTAATATTGGCTTAAACTTTAGCGGGTGGTCAGCAAATTTAACCAGGTGGTGTGCCCAATAAAGGATTACTAAACACAGTAGAACAGCATAATCGGTTAATGTATAATAAAAAAGACAATGCAAAAGCACTTCGTTTTAATTTCAGATGAGTAGTAGATTTCTCTTTGACAGATGCTAAAGTTAGTTTTATATTATCCCTCCCACTTGATAATGTGACAGCTATCAGCCAATCACAAATATGTATATTCTGTGAATATTGCACATGCTCAGTAGGGGCTGGAGTCTCAGAAAATTAACACATAAAAAGATTGTACACATTTAAATAATGGAAGTGAAATGGAAAGTTGATAACAATTGTGTGCTCTATCTGAATAATGAAAATTTAAAATTGACTTGAGTGTCCCTTTAATTAGATCTTGGGGAGAAGACTATTATATTGTCTATAAATATAGAAGGGGAAAATGTAAATTAATGTCTCTCCTTAGATACCTTTCTTTTTTCCAGAAATTCCAACGCTTCATCCATCATGAAAGGTACTAAAAACAAAAATATTATTTCATTTTAAACATGAAAATGTAAGAAGCAATTTAATGTGGAAATTAATTAATGGCAATGTTCTCTCAAAAATAGACCAAGAGCTATATCTGCACATGAAAAAAAAAACGTACTTTCTACATTGGCGTTGATAAGAATACAAACCTCAAATGGTTTTTAGTGTATGGGTGAATATAGACATTTTGTGAAAGTGATATTCAAAGTAGAGCAGTTGCTTGTGCTACAAAGGTAACTACTCTTCATCTAGGTTATCTACTCTGTCCTCCAAAGCAAACATCTTTTCTTTTTTTACCCAAACTCCCTCCGTCCTACAAAACGTCCAACCTCTACCAACTTTATACCCTTGCTTACTATAACACACATTATATATATATATTAAAAAAGAGAAGAGGGAGAAAGAGAGAGAGAAAAAGAGAGAGCGAGAGAAAAAAAAGAGAGAGAAAGAGAGAAAAA
Organism: Bombina bombina; assembly: GCF_027579735.1. Lineage (NCBI taxonomy): Eukaryota > Metazoa > Chordata > Amphibia > Anura > Bombinatoridae > Bombina > Bombina bombina. The sequence goes on along the minus strand of NC_069501.1, from coordinate 1,097,005,477 downwards.
GAAAGAGAGAGAAAGATAGAAAAAGAAAGAGAGAGAGAAAGAGAAAGAGAAAATGAGAAAGGTAAAGAAAGAAAAAAAAAAAGGAGGGAGAGAACATATGACTATAACTGGGAAAATAGCAGAGAGCATGACAGACAGACCAGTTTAATGAAACAAAATATGGAAACTGATCCCTAGGTTACAAAAATTATACTTACGCCGTGTTTCCTCGTTGTATGAAGGGACAACAACAGAAAGCTCCTTTGTTGGAGAGTCATGAATACTAGGGAAGGGCTCTTTTTCACCATTTGTGGCAACATAAAATTTTTCTTCCTCAAAACGATGCAGATTTGGCATTTTGTTGGCAGTTATGTGAGCTATAACAACAATCTGAAAGAAGAAAATAATTGTCTATTCTTTATACACATATGATTTACCAATTAAAAATAAGAATGCATTTTAAAGGCTGCCAAACTACAATAAATGCTTTAATTTTCTCACACAACTACCTAAAATTAACAATTTCAAGTCACAAAAATATGTGGTTTTAATTGGAATCACCTGTTCTACTAAATATCTGTTGTACTATAATAAATAAAACAGACTGGATAACAACATCCTAAGAAATAGCACCAGGACAAAGAATTATTTTACAGTTGTAGAGCCGTCAAGTACTTGGAAGTTGTTTTTTTGTTTATGTGGATAGTCCGCTACACTAAAATATTAAAGGTGCAAATCAATCCAGTGTAAAAATACAACACATTTTAAATGAATTTCCCTCTTATACTATCCCCTGAAAAAGAGTTAAGCACAATAAAAATTGCATTCCCGGAAAATCCCACGTTGCTTCAGATGTGGATAGCTATAGTAGAATACTACACATGCTTGTTCATGATTGTCTCACTGGCCATATTCTTATTCAATGGTACAGGCGTGAAAAAAAAAAATAAGTAAACCCTTTTGCTGGAGTTAAAAGTATAGTAAGAAAAGTAATTTGTGCATACAAATATGCATCTGAGCTACTTATTACATTATTTATTTTTACATGGTTAAAAAGCATGTAGGAGCTTTATAAAATGGACTTATTGTGTAGACCATAACATGTAATATCACTGTGGATTTTTCAGCTTACATTTTAATGGCTAGCTAACCACTTTCTATTTAAAACACACAGCTTGGCACAAAAATAAATATATAGGGCAGTAATGCACAATGAGTACATGATCTAAAGGTAATGCTAACAGATACAAAGTATTCTGGTCCTTACCATCAACAATATTCACCAAAATAGTACAGTGTTGTGGAAATGGGGGATTAATCTAGAAACTAAGGAGTCAGAAGGAAATAATTAAAGGGATGCTAAACCCACATTTTTTCTTTCATGATTCAGATAGAATGTTGCTTAAAATTGCATGTTCTAATTTACTCCTATTATCAATTTTTCTTCATTCTCTTGCTATCTTTATATAAAATGCAGGAAAGTAAAGCTTAGAAGCCGGCCCATTTCAGGTTCAGCACCATGGGTAGTGCTTGCTTATTGGTGACTACATTCAGCCAACCAATAAGCAAGCATAACCCAAGTTCTGAACCAAAAATGGTCAGGATCCTAAGCTTTACATTCCTGCTTTTTTAAATAAAGATAGCAAGAGAACAAAGAAAAAATTATAATAGGAGTGAATTAGTATGTTGCTTATAATTGAATGCTCTATCTGAATCATTAAAGAAACAATTTGGATTTAGTGTCCCTTTAAGATCTAAGTCTGCTGAGTCATTTGGTTATTCCTTAGGATTATGGTTAAAGAAATAATTATTACAGAGGCCTTAACAGTAATAATTGGGGAGGCTGTGATAATTTAGTTCAGCTCTGAGTTTTTACCAGAAGATGAAAAAAATAGCAACATCTAAGGGAAGACAAAACTGAAAATAAAGACCAGGTCTTCTTTAGACGAATAAACATGTTATCAAGGACAATTGTCCTGTGCATCAGGCATATTCAAAGTTATACAGTGCACAACTGTTCCAAATAACAATGCAGCCCACACGACCAGGAAGTGATGTAGGTGTGGACCAAGTCTTATTTTTTACTTCAAGGGACAATAAACAATTGTATTTCTAAAAAGTAACATAGCCATTTCAAAATAATGTTTAAAAAACAAATTAGCATCCTGTTCGCTGCAAAGTCTTTAAAAGCCAAACTCAATTCAACACTAGCCTTATTGGGAGAAGCCAATCTTGTTCCCAATTCTGCATCTGACAATGGTAACCACTGTCATTGTGTTATTATAAACTGCATTGTTTTACTGCTTTTAGCTAAAGCCAAATATGTAGCAGTGTTAAACTTGAGAAGTCTGGAGTGTGAAATCAGATCTCAGAATTAGAAAATTGAGAGAGCTAAATAGCGTGTAAGGGGGGGGGCAAAATAAATAATGAAGGTATACTGCAAAGTTGTCTTACTATGCATACCTAAACATTTTATATTAAAATATCAGTGTTTACTGCCCCTTTAAAGCAAAGATAAAGTGATGGTTTATCATTTTTTTTCTTATAGCATAACAAAGAAGCTTAATTAATTTATCTTATTAAAAAAGCATACATACATGAGGCATTGGCTATTAACAGTTTAGTAATTGCATTAGTCATATTAGATCTCAGAAAATAACTACAATGAGTATACATAGCAGGGCAACCCGGCTGCAGCTGTACTCACCACAACTAACACCAGGGCTACCAGTGCAACCAGGAGCTGCAGCACATCACACAGGCACGGGTACATGCTGATAACATCACTGTCACCATCCAGAATCACTGATCACACAGCACTTCCGGCTAGTTACATACAGGCTGTCAGCCACAGACGGAACCTATTGCTCCTAAACACCTATGCGGAAGTAACTGCACTGTATGACAGAGCACAGGCAAGACAAACGCCTCTAAACTCACTGAAATAGCAGTGCGCCGAATAGCGCCACCGTGTGATAGACAGGCAGAACGGCTGCCCTATGCATTTGCAATAATGTAGAATAAGCGAAATGCATCTTTTGCATTCACTTTTAATCTTCCATTCAATTGTCTTATAATTTAAACGTATTTCTCGATAAATGTAGTATGAAAAAATAGGGTTACGACTGGATATCATATTTAACAATCATATCCTTAGAATAGGCAGCACAAAGGAAGAGATGTTTTGGGACTTAACCCCACGATTGCCATATAAAAGATGTCAGATTATTTTCTGAGTAATATACTGCAGCACTCCCTAACAGTAAAGTTAACCATTGTCTTCATAATAGACAATACCCTTAGATAATCATAGACTAATTCTGCAGAATATTTCACAACACTGTCACACAATCCATCCATTATGCTTTGGAATATACATTAATAACTATATATATACGTGCCAACATTGCTCTGCACTGTGTGTGACATATATTTGGAGGAATATTTAAGATAAGCTGATGCAGGTGAAGAAACTCAAGTTGGTGTCCTGTGTCATGATTCTAAATAATGTTTTATCGATTCAACTTCTTAAACAAGTTGCATCTTGCACATAATAACTACATTACTTTATACATAACAAAACATCAGTACTGTGTATGTCCATGTTATAAACAGCAGAGGGCGCCAGACGCCTCAAGTCAGTTACATGGAGCGAAGTTTGTACTAGTGTGTTGTTTTCCGGTAACCCACGTGGGTCAGCACAGGAGCTTCCTCTGTATTTGCCGAGCATTGGATGATCGCTGACCGATCTGGCATTAGTAAAGTCTGATCCGCTTGTCAGTGGTTCTTATTATTGTTATCTCTGCCGCATGATAAGGATAACGCTATGGCTACTGGATTCAAGTGAGTACATTTTGCTTTTATTCATGTGCTTAGAATCAGTTTTGCTATGTGCCTATAGAATCAGGTGTCATTTAGCCTTTTTGGTCAAAGGAGGCCTTTACGGCATTGGTCAGTAAAATAGCTAAATTAAATCATTATTATATACAAATAAATGATTTATCTGCCCTGAAGCTGATACTATATCTTGTATATATAAATGTCATAAAATATCGTCATCACCATACCATAAAAATATAAATTCACAGTTGCTGCAGTTACAAACTATTTTACAATTTCAGAAAAGCAACTCTCACGTCGTATCATTTAAAGGGACACTAAACCCATTTTTTTCTTTAATAATTCAGATAGATCATGCCATTTTAAGCAACTTTCTAATTCACTCCTACTATCATATTTTCCTCGTTCTCTTGCTATCTTTATTTAAAAAGCAGGAATTTAAAGCTTAGGAGCCAGCCTATTTTAGGTTCAGCACCCTGGATAGAGCTTGCTTATTGGTGGATACATTCAGCAAACCAATAAGCAAGCATGAATCAGGTTCTCAACCAAAAATGGGCAGGCTCTTAAAGGATTACTGTTTTTGCCGTTTTTCAATACACAATAGTCACATATTTTGGTTAATCTTTATCTATTAACACCTACCCCTCTATTTTTGTACTAAAACAAAGCTTTAAAACCTTATATTTTTAAGATACATTACCCGGCCATGACGTCACCTCTTCCAGCCCACCGTTTTTGGCATTGTCTGTATATGAACACTTTGACCAATTGCAGATCGATGTTATGCATATAATTAGCCACATAACCCTTCCTAATAAGCCTGCGCATCAATTCTGGTAAATCGCGCATGCGCATTGCTAATCCTAGAAGCCAAAGTTACCCACACCATAGTTCATTTGACGCTTGCGCATTGGAGGGAACAATCTATGCAATCGGTTAGCCAGACTTTCTACTTATGATAGAAACGTGAAACGTCTTATCTGTTGCCAAATGTGTTATGTCTGTTAACGATTAAAAAGAAGTAAAGCAGTAATTTTGTGTTAATTTTAAAAGGTGTAAAAAGAATTCGAAATATATATCTGAATACTATAGATATAATTTTTAAATACATTATGAAGATCAATAGTATTGAATATATATTTTTAATCTCTCAATAGAACTATAAGAATAATAGTTTATATAATGCGTTTTTATAATTTATTACATAAGTATTGACTTTTTTTTTAATTACAAATTGTATACAACATGGTCTGATTTTTTTATTTTCTTATAATCAAGATTTGCCAGCCGTTTAAAAATATATATATTTAGCTCGTTTGTTTCAAGGGGGATTCTCTTTAGTGGAAAGTCGCTTTAATTGAAATTTAGCATAAACTAAGTATTGAATATGGTATCTAAGTTAGACCCTTTGCTCGTTTATTCTAGGGCGATTCTCAAAGCGTCAGCAAGAACAATACTTACGTTAGTTGCGCAGCTCGATCGACTGCTGCTCTATAGATTCTCCTCTCCTAATGCATCTGCAGATGGTGACGTTGGTTGTGACGCTGCGCTAACTCGTGCATGCGCATTACTTACCAAAGGCGCCATCTTTCAACTGCAGTTGTCAGCACGGATTGGGAATCCGTAACGGCTGACTTAGAAGTAGGTTTGGAAATTATAAATATTTCCTATAGCAATATTTCATTAACGCTACATATTTGGTAAAGAATGTATTGGAGAAAAATACTTATTTATATGTATATTAACATTGTATTTAGAATTCATTTCTGACTACAGTGTCCCTTTAAGCTTTACATTCCTGCTTTTTAAATAAAGATAGCAAGGGAACGATGACAAATTATAATAGGAGTAAATTAGAATGTTGTGTAAAATGGCATGCTCTATCTTAGTCATTAAAGGAAAAAAATTGGGTTTAGTGTCACTTTAACCCTAAACCTCTAGATTGTAAGCTCTTTGCAACAGTGCCTTTCTCCTTTTGTGCCATTTTTTATTGTCAAAATAGAACTGTATCTCAATAAAATTTTTATTTATTGTATAGCCCATGAACATGTACTCAGAGTTATAGAATATAGTGGGTTTTTTTTTTAATTACAAATAATAGGTTGCAGTTTTGCATAAAGACACCAACTAAATATATTGGTCAATCCAATATTAAAGTGAAGGTCAATTTGGATGAATTAGTGCCCGGTTTTTATGAAATCTATTAAAAACAAGGGCACTTTAATTCATCAAAATTGATATTTCAAGTGAATGTAAATTTTGATGCTAAAATGCCCAGTTTTTAAAAATTTGATTAAAAACAGGGGCACTTTAATTCATCAAAATTTACATTTGACTCGTGTTGTGAAAAAAAATCGTACTTTTTAATCTTGACCGCAGCTCCAGCTTCCTCCATCCGTTGCAAAGCCTCTTCCATCCTGGGTCTAAAATTAGGAATACGGCTTCCTCCAATCATGGCGTTGAATCAGACACTGATTACCCCGTGGGGGAAGCCGTGATTGGAGGATGACCCATCCATCATTTCTGACGTCAGAAATGGCTTGCGACGACTAGGGGGAAGCTGGAGCGGCTGTCAAGTTTAAAAGGTAAGTTGTTTTTTTTCCCACAAGTGAAATGTAAATTTTGATGAATTAAAGTACCCCTGTTTTTAATCGAATTTTTAATTAATCAATCAAAATTTACATTCACTTTAACTCCTTTTCTTCAAAAACGTACCTTTTAATCCTGTCAGCCGCTGCAGCGCTCCCTACGCCCGTCGCAGGTCCTCTTCACGGTCCAAAATGACAAATCCAGCTTCCTCCAATCACGGCATTGCATCAGTCCATGATCCTCCCTGGGGGAAAGGTGTGATTGGAGGAAGCCGGATTCGTCATTTCTGACGTAAGAAGAGGCTTCCGACGGCCGGGGGAATCGCTGGAACGGCATTCAGGAATAAAAGGTAAGCTTTTGAAGAAAAGGGGTGAAATGTCAATTTTGATGAATTAAAGTGCCCTTGTTTTTAATAGGTTTATTAAAAACCGGACACTAATTCATCCAAATTGACATTCACTTTAATTTAAAGGAGCCTCATATTAAAGTTAAAATAGATCCTTTATTTATATAATAATAAAAAGAACAAAAAGTCACTTACTGTGATCGTACCAACGCTAAACCTCAGGTAGAACACGTTATTTAAAGCTTTTCGCTATCTATTTTTTTTCCGTTCTCTTGCTATCTTTATTTAAAAAGCAGGAATTTAAAGCTTAGGAGCCAGCCCATTTTAGGTTCAGTTCCCCTGGATAGTGCTTGGTTATTAGTGGCTACATTTCGCAAACCAATAAGCAAGCATAACCCAGGTTCTCAACCAAAAATGGTCCGGCTATTAAGCTTTTACATTCCTGCTTTCTAAATAAAGATGGAAAGAGAACAAAGAACATGTGATAATAGGAGTAAATTAGAAAGTTGCTTAACATTTCTGCTCCTTCTGAATCATGAAATAAATATTTTGGGTTAAGTTTGCCTTTAATATTGGATTGACTGATATTTTTGTTTGCAAGCAATAGCTTTGTTGGTGTCTTTGTCTTCACTTGAGTTTTGGGAGTATTTGGCCTTTGAATCGGGCATAAAAGTTATCTTAAAGTGACAGTAAAGTCATAACTAAAGTCATTCATGGTTCAGACAGAACATTCAATTTTAAACAAATTTCTACTTTACTTCTAAAATTTAATTTGCTTCCTTCTCTTCTAAAATTTAATTTGCTTCCTTCTCTTTTTATGCTTTGTTGAAGGATTCATCTAGGTAAGCTATGTTAGTAGCAAAGCACCTGGGTGCTAGCTGCTGTTTGGTGGCTACATATATATGCCTATTGTCATTAGCTCACCCCATGTGTTCAGTTACAAACCAATAGTGCATTGCTGCTCCTTCAGCAAATGATACCAAGAGAATGAAGCAAATTTGATAATAGGAGTAAACTGGAAAGTTGCTTAAAATTGTATGTGCTACCTAAATCATGAAAGAAAATTTTTGGGTTTCATGTCCATGTAATGAAGGAAAATAATACAATGTGAAAATAGCCAATGTATCTACCTTTTGCAGGTTTGCATTGTTTAGGGGAACACAATTGCTTGTTTATTTTGGTTCTTGAAACTGTTTTTTTTTTTTAAAGTAATGGATTAAATATTTTTTTAGACAGTTGATAGCTTTATGTAAAATAAAAATGTCTCCAGAAATGAGACACGATGAACTAAAGTTAGCATATCTCAAGAAGCTTCCTATATAGCCTCTTTTACAAAGGATAGATGTTCTGAGGTAAATCTATACAGTTCATCCCCTCATGCAACAGTTGCTATAAAGCACAATTCCTGAAATTCTGATTGGTGTGTATGCTCTGTGCACTAAGTAAACCAACCAATCAGTGCCTGGCCTCTATGGCTCTAATTAAATGTTGAAAAGGATGGCAAAGTAGCACATTTTTTCTATGCACTTTGCAATAGTGTGATGGGGCTGTCTTGTACTGTATTTGAACTTAATGAAAGAAGACCCATTGAGATTTTAAAATAAAATGTTTAGTTCTACATAGTAAAACACATTTGTAATATACTTTATGTTCTAAATCTCAAAGCTGGAAATATACACTGCAGACTTCTCAAGTCTAACCCTCCTACATACGTTTCCCTAATTGCCTTTAACAGATAACAGCTGCTATATAATACTAACTAAAGGGACACAAACCCATATTTTTTTATTTTGTTATGAAGATAGAGCATATAATTTTAAACAACTGTCCAATTTACTATTATCAAATTTGCTTTGTACTCTTAGTAACCTTTGTTGAAAAGCATACATAGGTGGACTCAGGAGCAGGAAGCTAGGTGCTAATTGGTGGCTGCACATATATGCCTCTTGTCATTGGCTTAACAATTTGTTCAGATTGCTCCCAGCCCCAAGGCAGAACATGCTGTGATCTGAGATGTAATCGCAGAAAATGCAGCATGTCTGCAGAAAGAACAGGACACATGGAGGAACTGTTAAGCTCTTTTGCTTTGCAGCACTGCTCTCTGCATCAGGCTGTTTTCTTCAAACAGCGCTGTGGTCTGGTTGCGCTGTGTAAATTTTCCATTGCAGTGCAACCAGAGAGAAGCATTATTGGACAGTCAAATATGCAGCAGGACTGGCTCTCATGTATTTTTACAACCCGACCAAGCCTTTCCTGGTCTGCATTTTTATAAGCAATGTACCTTTTTTATTATTAAATTTTTACCTCCTTATTATGTGATATTAGACCAATAGCAGGAAAAACAAATGTGTTCAAGAGACATTTCACTTTTTTTTTCTTTTTCTCTGCAGCTATTTTTACATTGAGATTTTAAACTCTATATTATAACACTTTATTCTACAGTTAATCAACATGTTGCAATTGAGATGGTGCTTTAATGTAACTGCCAAATATAAATTAAAGGGACACTGAACTCAACTTTTTTTTCTTTCATGATTCAGATAGAGCATGACATTTTTAGCAACTTTCTAATTTACTCCTATTAATTTTTCTTCGTTCTCTTGCTATCTTGGTTTTAAAAGCAGGAATGTAAATCTTAGCAGCCAGCCCATTTTAGGTTCAGCACCATGGATAGCGCTTGCTTATTGGAGGCTTACATTTACCCACCAATAAGCAAGCCTAACCCAGGTTCTCGACCAAAATGAGCTGGCTCCTATGCATCACATTCCTACTTTTTAAATAAAGATAGTAAGAGAACAAAGAAAAAATGATAATGGGAGTAAATTAGAAAGTTGCTTAAAATGTCATGCTCTATCTGAATCATGAAAGAAAAAAAATTGGGTTTAGTGTCCCTTTGAGTTTCATTTAAAAATGACCTGCAGAAAAATTTTCACTAAAAAAATCCCATCGCAGAAAGTTGAAAAAAGTTCTGCCTCTGGGGCTCCCAGTAGTGCATTGCTGCTCTTTCAACTAAGGATACCAAGAGAACTAAGCAAAATGATAATAGAAGAAAATTGGAAAGTTGTTTAAAATGATATGCTGTATCTGAATCATGAAGACAATTTTTGGTATTCATGTCCCTTTAATGACAATGGCTATCCAGGTCTGCAGACTCAAGCCCAGATTGCCTCCAAATAAAGCAAATGGTGGGAGTTTGGCTATTGAAAAACAGTTACAGCAAACAAGATGTTAAATTGCTTTAAAATGTTCAGACTTGGCTCATATGTTATTCTATAGCAACATAACAAATGTCTTGTAATTACAAGGTGGTTAGTGTGCGTTAAAGTGGAGTTAGGACAAATAATTGCATTTTTAATTTTCTAAAAATACTGGTGCACCTGTTTAATGTCCCTAACTTCTCTAGCTGGGTTTTGATGTGTTGTGTTGTTTCTTGCATGATAAAAATTGCCTATTTCATTAGTGCTCATTCATATTCATGAGATAAATTTGTTGTTAATGTCCCTTTAATAGTTAATAATATGACAGATAATCATTATTTAATTTTTCCTTCACAGAACAGTGGAACCTTTAGAATACTACAGAAAATTCCTGGTAAGTTTATATCAGGGCAGATTTGATTTAAAAAATAACTTTTCAGATTATTTTTCCAGTTATATCAGATCATTACTGATTTGGTTATATATATCATTAGATATGCATAGATAGATCATTGAAATGAATGAAATTATTGGGAGGTGTCTCCCGTTTAATAGGTTAATCATTCATATTTGATCAATGTCACCTGTACTTTATTGGAAGGAGAAAAATAATAATTACCTTAATAACAATTGAAATTGTTTTATTTAAAGGAACAGTCTAGTCCAAAACAAACTTTCATTATTCAGATAGGGCATGTAATTTTAAACAATTTTCCAATTTACTTCTATCATCAATTTTGCTTTGTTCTCTTGGTATTCTTAGTTGAAAGCTAAATGTAGGAGGTTCATATGCTAATTTCTAAGCTCTTGAAAGCCACCTCCTAGCTCAGGGCATTTTGACAGTTTTTCACCACTAGAGGTTGTTAGTTCATGTGTTTCATATAGATAACACTGTGCTCACGCACGTGGAGTTCCTATGAGCCAGCACTGATTGGCTACAATGCAAGTCTGTCAAAAGAACTGAAATAAGGGGGCAGTTTGCAGAGGCTTAGATACAAGGTAATTACAGAGGTAAAAGTGTATTTATATAACTGTGTTGGTTGTGCAAATATAGGGAATGGGTAATAAAGGGATTATCTATCTGGTGTAGACTTTCCCTTTAAATAAAACAATATATTTCATTTTAATGCTTGCCCCTCCCTTCTTACACTTAGGGGCTTGTGGAGATCTATTCCACTCCAAGCAATCTTCTATCCATTGAGATTATTAAAACATACTATGGGTTGATTCTGTTTACATAGGTTTGCAGGGCATTAAAGGGACAGTAAAATCTGAAAAATGTATGATTTAGAAAGAACATGTACATTTGAACAATTTTCCAATGTAATTTGCTTTGTTCTATTGGTATCCATTGTTGAAAAGCATACATAGGTAGGCTCAGAAGCAATGCACTACTGTGAGCTAGCTGCTTGTCACTTTCACCCAGTGTGTCCAGCTAGGCCCCCAGTAGAGCATTGTTCTCCTTCAACAAAGGATACCAAGATAATAAACCAAATTTTATAATAGAAGGACATTTTACATTTGTATGCTGTATCTGAAAAAAACACAAACGTTTTCTTTCATGATTATGCCCCATTAAGGTCTATTTATCAACTCTCTATGATAGTTTTATAACATTTTGCTGTGAAGGAGGGCACTGCCATTTCTGCAGACACAAATTCACAGTTTTGAGAACCACAAAACCAGTAATATCTGATAATATCTTCAAGATAGAGAAATTGTCCAAAATAATCTGACAGAAACCTTTGGGAAAGCATGAAATTGTGAATGGATTAATGCAATTATTAAACATTACAGCCATGAATATACAGCATCTTGCTATATAATTAAAAACTAATCTATATCTCAGGATGATTAACGTGTTTTGATTAATAAGGTATCTTGAAAAGAAACTATCTTTATATAGATTTTTTTTTCCCTCAAAAAGCATTTAAGGAAAAAAAATATCCCATTTAAATAAAAAATCCAGCCAAGGAATATGTCTAAAAAGACTTTGTTCTCTGATGTCAGTGAGGGGGTGCCATCCCCAGTCCACGTCTTAGAGAAGAAATTGAGGTTTGGTGCTGTTTTACATTCCTTTTGTTTGAGTGCAGCAAAGTAAGTGCACTTCCTTTTTTTTTTTTTAAGTCATCTGAATGGTAAGCAAAAACAGATATACTGCATAACTTCCGGAGCTGTGCTTGTGCCCCCAAGAGAAACGCTGTCAGTGATTGCTGGTTATGCACACTTGGCCCCGTGATTGGCTTATGTTCTGCTTTGGACCAGTAGTGCATTGCCGGACCAGAGCTGACTTTTGTAACTTTTGTATATGTTTTGTAAAATGTCTCCCTATTGCAAACTCATAGAGTATCCGGTTTGGAAAATCTTTGTCTAGATAAAAATGTTGCAAGGCTGCCCATTTACACTTTAATGCTATCAATACATTGTTATATAAAGCTTAAAGGGACATGAAACCCAAAAATTGAGTTTCATGATTCAGATAGAGAATACAATTTTAAACAACTTTCTAATTTACTTCTATTATCTCATCTGTTTTATTCTCTTGGTATCATTTGTTGAAGGAGTAGCAATGCACTTCTGGTTTCTAACCGAGTACATGGGTGAGCCAATGACAATCAGTTTATATATGCAACCACCAATCAACAGCTAGAACCTAGGTTCTCTGCTGCACATGAACTTGCCTAGATAAACATTTCAGCAAAGGATGACAAGAGAGAAAGAAGCACATTAAATAATAGAAGTAAATTGGAAAGTTGTTTAAAATTGTATTCTCTATCTGAATCATGAAAGAAAAATTTTGGGTTTCATGTCCCTTTAAAGGGACATTAAACACTTTGAGATGGTAATATAAAATGATAAATCGTATTTATAAAACCAATTCTGCAATATACTTTCATTATTTATTTTGTCCCCTTTTCCTGTAATTCCATTCTGAAATTGTGAGCTTGTCAGTTCCTGTTAGAAATGGAAGTGCCGAACACTGTTATATTCCACACAGCCATTGGCTGCAGACTCTCATAACCTATTTATAACTGTCTCTAATTGGCCACAACAGAGAAGGTAACCTAAGTTTCAACATGGCAGCTCCCGTTTTATAGATACTAAAACTTTACACTTATTTTGTCAATATTTAAACAGCTATGAAACTTTAAAAAATACATCTACATTTTATTTTCAGACTAATTTTTTCTTTGAATGCATCATTCTATCTTTTATTTAGTGTTTAATGTCCCTTTAAAGTATATCTCGTTTAGTTATCAAATATCTTTAGACATATTTCAAATACTGAAATACAAATTTTTTGTTAAATTGTCAGCATAAATAATAACAAGAAATAAACTGTTAGATATAATACATAAAATCCTGTTGCTTATTATGGCTATGTATGTTCCTCTGTAAAAGAATAAAAAATGCCTGGGACAGTAACAAGCAATATGAGTAGACTTGATGGGCATTTTGGTTCTTATCTACTGTCAAATGCTATGTTTCATTGTCTGAATTTGCTTTGTTGTTGAAACATGTTGTGGGATGACTATAACTTACCAAGGTCATACATGTTCATTTATAATAAATACACACATTACAATAAAATGGAACAAATACATTAAATTTGTATATATATTACATCAAATTTTCAACTGGAAAGAATAAATGTTTTCCTTGTCCCCCCCCCCCCCCTGCAGAAGGAAAATTGTCGGCCTGATGGACGGGACCTTAATGAATTTAGGACAACAACAATAAATGTTGGTAAGGATTAGGTGGAAGGTATGTGTGTAAACTTTAGCAGCCAGGGTGCTAGTAGGTAATAGGTATATGTGGCAAGAAACTTGCACTCACTGGACTTTTTTCAAAACACCAAAATTTAATGTGACGTTTCGGAGATAGAGTATCCCCTTCCTCAGACGGTCTGAGGAAGGGGATACTCTATCTCCGAAACGTCACATTAAATTTTGGTGTTTTGAAAAAAGTCCAGTGAGTGCAAGTTTCTTGATTGATTGATAGATATATATATATATGTATATACATGCACTTAGTATGCCATATTGATATTGTCTTCAAGGGTCATATTGTATATTAATTTGCAACATTTTATCCCTTGAGCCTCTAATGTGCAATATTAGTTAGACAAATAGATAGCTTTATCACCATGGCCATGGTTTTTTATTTCACTGTGGTTATTTAATTTGTAAGATTTATTTTGCTTAGTTAATAAATTGTTCACTTCATTGTATCAATTTTGAGTATTTTGATTCTTTGTCTTGTCTGACTCCTTGACTGCTAGACACACCACATCTGTTATTTTTTATGGTGTATTAATGAGAAGTGCTGGCCAGGGAATACTTTCTCTTTTCTATCATGTCCTTTATCTTTTAACTATCATTTCTCTTTTCCTTATATGGATTTATATATATATATATTATATACACACACACACACAGGTGGCCCTCGTTTTACAACGGTTCAATTTACACCGTTTCAGAATAACAAACTTTTTTTCCAGTCATGTGACTGCTATTGAGAAGCAGTGCATTTATTAAAATAGCCAGTAGGTGGCGCTGTCCACTTGTGTTGCAGCAAAGCCAAGCAAGCTGAAATTAATCAGTTTAACCAGACCTGAGCTATCGAGCAGATTTCAAAGGAACACGATCTTCCTGTCTATAAATCAGTCAAGATTGGAATGCATAGAAAGAACTGTTTGCAGAAAAATGCAAGTGAAGTCTGTGTTATGTGATTATTTTATTTGGTTTATAATGCTGTTTAGCAAATATTTTTGTTCATTTAACTTAGTTTAATTATATATTCTGTGTTGTGTGATTATTTTATTAGGTTTATAATGCTATTTAGCATTTAAAGTCTTCATTTCAAAGCTTTAAAAATAATGTATTAGGTGTTACTTATGACAATTTTGAGAGGGACCTGGAACCTAACTCCCTCACTTCCCATTGACTTACATTATAAACTGGGTTTCAATTTACAACGGTTTCGATTTACAACCATTCCTTCTTGAACCTAACCCCGGCGTAAACTGAGGGATACTTGTATATGTTCACCATGACTTGGGATGTGTACCCTGTCCAGTCTGAGAGCGTGGTCCGTTTCTGTAGTTTGTGTTTACGTAAGGGAAATTGAAAAGGTCTGTGACACCCTGGTGTTGGTTCTCAGTTTGTTTGAAAGTATGCATTGTGTAGCTGCTTGGTTAGGGACCCAGGGGGGAGAGAAACCATGACGTGGTCCTGGGCTTATATCGTTTGGTGCCAAATGTAACTGACTCTTATTTTTGCTTTTAAATATTACTGTGTGCTTGCTAGTGAGTGCCAGGTTTCCTGTGCGTTGTGTGTATAATAAATATATATATATATAAATATATATATATATATATATATATACATACATACACACACACACACACCCCTCACATTTATGTAAATATTTTATTATATCTTTTCATGTGACAACACTGAAGAAATTTACACTTTGCTACAATGTAAAGTAGTGAATGTACAACCTGTATAACAGTTTAAATTTGCTGTCCCCTCAAAATAACTCAACACACAGCCATTAATGTCTAAACTGTTGGCAACAAAAGTGAGTACACCCCTAAGTGGAGTCCAAATTGGGCACAAAGTGTCAATATTTTGTGTGCCCAGCATTATTTTCCAGCACTGCCTTAACCCTCTTGGGCATGGAGTTCACAAGAGCTTCACAGGTTGCCACTGGAGTCCTCTTCCACTCCTCCATGACGACCTCATGGAGCTGGTGTATGTTAGAGACCTTGCACTCCCCCTCCTTCCGTTTGAGGATGCCACATAGATGCTCAATAGGGTTTAGGTCTGGAGACATGCTTGGCCAGTCCATCACCTTCACCTTCTTTAGCAAGGCAGTGGTTGTCTTGGAGGTGTGTTTGGGGTTGTTATGTTGGAATACTGCCCTGCGGCCCAGTCTCCAAAGGGAGGGATCATGCTCTGCTTCAGTATGTCACAGTACATGTTGGCATTCATGGTTCCCTCAATAAGCTGTAGTGTCGGCATCACTCATGCAGGCCCATACTATGACACTCCCACCACCATGCTTGACTGTAGGCAAGACACGTTTGTCTTTGTACTCCTCACCTGGTTGCCGCCACACATGCTTGACACCATCTGAACCGAATAAGTTTATCTTGGTCTCATTGGACCACAGGACATGGTTCCAGCAATCCATGTCCTTAGTCTGCTTGTCTTCAGCAAACTGCAGGCTTTCTTGTGCATCATCTTTAGAAGAGGCTTCCTTCTGGGATGACAGCCATGCAGACCAATTTGATGCAGTGTGCGGAGTATGGTCTGAGCACTAATAGGCTGACCCCCCTACCCCTTCAACCTCTGCAGCAATGCTGGCAGCACTTATTCGTCTATTTCCCAAAGACAACCTCTGTATATGACGCTGAGCACATGCACTCAACTTATTTGGTCGACCATGGTGAGGCGTGGAACCTGTCCTGTGAAACTGCTGTATGGTCTTGTCCACCGTGCTACAGCTCAGTTTCAGGGTCTTGGCAATCTTATAGCCTAGGCCATCTTTATGTAGAGCAACAATTCTTTTTTTCAGATCCTCAGAGAGTTCTTTGCCATGAGGTGCCATGTTGAACTTCCAGTGACCAGTATGAGAGAGTGTGAGAGCGATAACACCAAATTTAACACATCTGCTCCCCATTCACACCTCAGACCTTGTAACGAGTCACATGACACCGGGGAGGGAAAATGGCTAATTGGGCCTAATTTGTACATTTCCACTTAGGGGTGTATTCACTTTTGTTGCCAACGGTTTAGACATTAATGGCTGAGTGTGGAGTTATTTTGAGGGAACAGCAAATTTACACTGTTATACAGGCTGTACACTCACTACTTTACATTGTAGCAAAGTGTCATTTCTTCAGTGTTGTCACATGAAAAGATATGACATATTTACAAAAATGTGAGGGATGTACTCACTTTTGTGGGATACTGTGTGTGTGTGTATATATATATATATATATATATATATATATATATATATATATATACAGTATGTATGTATGTATGTGTATATGTATGTATGTGTGTATATATATATATGTGTATGTGTTTTGAGTAAAAATATTTTTGTTTTAGACTATAAACTACTGACATTTCTCCCAAATTCCAAATAAAAATATTGTCATTTAGAGGATTTAGAAAATGACAACTGGTTAAAAAACATGTAGTGTTTTCAGACCTCGAACAATGCAAAGAAAACAAGTTCATAATTATTTTTAAACAACACAATACTAATATTTGAACTTTGCAAGAGTTGAGAAATCAATATTTAGTGGAATAGCCCTGATTTTCTATTACAGTTTTCATGTGTCTTGGTGTTCTCCACCAGTCTTTCACATTGCTGTTGTGTGACTTTATACCACTCCTGGCGCAAAAATTCAAGCAGCTCGGCTTTGTTTGATGGCTTGTGACCATCCATCTTCCTCTTGATAACATTCAAGGTTTTAAATGGGGTTCAGGTCTGGAGAGTGGGCTGGCCATGACAGAGTCTTGATATGGTGGTCCTCTATCCACACCTTGATTTACCTGGCTGTGTGGCATAGAGCATTGTCCTGCTGGAAAAAAAACAATTCTCAGAGTTGGGGAAACCTTGTCAGAGCAGAAGGAAGCAAGTTATTTTCCAGGGTAACATTGTTCCTGGCTTGATTCATGCATCCTTCACAAAGATAAATCTGCCAGATTCCAGCCTTGCTGAAGCACCCCCAGATAATCACTGATCATTTACCAAATTTCACAGAGTGTATGAGACACTGTGGCTTGTAGGCCTCTTCAGGTCTCAGTCTAACCATTACACATCCGGGTGTTGGGAAAAGCTTAAAATTGGACTCATCAGAAGATGACATGGCATCAGACAGATTTATCTTTGTAAAGGACACATTAATCAAGTGCTTTACAGTGATCTCACGGTATTTCTCTGAAATCTTACTAGATTTCATAATAAACTTCCTTAAACTGAGGAGGGAAATAAATTGAACTACTGCACATACCAGATGCACAATGCCTTGCAAGTCCTAGGGCAACTATGGTGAACCAATGGTACGTGTGCAACAGCTGACACGCAGAGGCCTCTCTGTTGGCATGCGAGCTATTAGCAGGGTAGGTTTAGGAGCTACACATGGAAGTGAGTGGGGGAGAATTGGGGCTCCTGGAACAGCAGTAGCCCATGATTCCTGGATAATCGCCTCAGGGGAGGCTTGACCTTCAGTGCTGAAAGCTGTAGTGTCTTATTTATTTAATAGTAATACTTTTAGTGTTCGCTGGTCTGTGTAATCCATGTAACTTCTCCTCTTTTGGTTCAGGTTGAAACAAGAGTGGGGGAGTGAACCCACGACTGCTTTAGTTAGTGCTTTCCATTTTAGCAATGTGTTTTTGTTGTTTTTTTTTGTACCAAGATCTGAGGCTAGAGGAATGGGTTAAAGAAGTGAGGTTACACACATCATACACCTCAGTGCAACATGCTTCAGCCACACTACTGTCACAAAAATGTTTATTTTCTAATCTCGCTTAACCCCTTCACTACCAGGAATTTCATAGAACTTGCCCAAAAGACTGGATCACTCAATTAAAATAGAAATAGAGCATTGTGTGTTTTTTGTGTTTTTTTAAATTATTATTTACCTGTCAAAACTATCTATCTATATATCTATCTCTTTTGAAGTAGCCAACCCAAGGTTTCGATCTATGCCCATTTTGGTATATTTCATGCCACCATTTCAGCACCAAATGCGATCATATAAAAAAAAAGTTACCTTTTTCACAAACGTTGGGTTTCATACCGCTTTTGCTGTCATGACACAAATGGTTGTAAAAGCTGCTCTGGGATTCCCTTTGTTTAGAAATAGCAGACATGCATGGCTTTGCTATTGCCTTTTTTGGTAATTAGAGGCTGCTAATTGCAGCTGCACACCACATGTCTGAAATTCCTGGCTTGTAAGGTTGATTTTAGCTTTAGTGTAGAGATTACCCTCCCACCCCCTGATCCCTTCCAAATAGCTCTCTTCCCTCCCTTACCCCCACTGGTTACCATCTTAGGTACTGACCGACAGTCTGCCAATATGAAGATTTAAGGCATAGTTTTGTTTTTTATTACATTTTATTTAAAATGTTTTCTATTTTCTGCAGTGTAGGATCCCTCCCTTACCCTCCAACCTCCCTGATCCCTCCCAAACAGCTCTTTTTTACCCCTCCCCCCTCTAACTAGTGTCTGCCATCTTAGTACTGGCAGTACCTATAAAACACTTTGTTTTTATTTTTTATTAAAAAAAATTCTGAAGTGTAGTGGTCCCCCTTCCGGTGATGGTTTTTCTGTAGTGTAGCTCCTTATCTCTCCCTCTCCCTGTATTTTTCTGAGGTGGGGCCCTCCCACTCCCTCCTCCTCCTCCCTTCCTCCTCCCTTCCCCCTCCGCTGCTGGGCCACCTAACCGGCCCCCCGATTCACTCCCAAACTTACCACCGGCACCAGCAGATGATTGTTACAGATGGTGAAACAGAGTGTCACTGTCTGTAACTATCTGGCAACTGATCCGATCTTGCTCCGGTTCCATATGAAGATAGTTGCCTAGAGCTTAGGAACTCCAGCTCTCGGCTGTAACTTAACAGCCGAGACTGGAGCTTCCTGCAGCTCCGATGTCTATATATAAATTCTGTAGTACGATAAGCAAAGTACAGCACAATGTATATTTATGTCATAATGGGTTAAGGGGTTAAACTATTGCATTGCATGGCCAAGTGGAAAAGAGTAGCCTGCGCTCAGTATCTGCGATTTATGTATGATCTACTAAAAAAAGAAGAAAAAAAAGGAATTTGTTTTAAAAATGGTAAGACTTGGCTGATATATTATTCTACACCAACAAAGCAGAAATGTCTTGCAATTACAAGGTGTTTACTGTCCTTATAAATCAGTGAGGTTTGCAGATGGAAAATGAGTTTAGAGTGAGCTTCAGACACACTTGGAGAATGCCCCTGTTCCTCTCCGTTTTTTGTTGATTCCTTTCTGAATTGTGGCACAGTAGTGAAGCAGTTATGTCGGCCTTTTGCTTGACATGGCAGTTGTATTATATACAATCCTCCCACAAACATATATATATATATATATATATATATATATATATATATATATATATATATATATATATATATATATATATATATTGATTCAATGAGAGAACTCTCACTTCCAAAGTATTAGATGCCAGGGTGCTAGCAGATATGAATATATAAATGAAGGAAAGCACTCTCTGGTCTTTTGGTGAATATTTAATGAATCAAGCGTGACGTTTCGGGGACACACTCTGAGGAAGGGGAGTGTGTCCCCGAAACGTCACGCTTGATTAATTAAATATTCACCAAAAGACCAGAGAGTGCTTTCCTTCATTTATATATATATATATGTGTGTGTGTGTTAGTGCTCCTTCTTGCAGTTTTGTGTTTTTTTTTTTATTTTTAATAAATTTTTATTGAAGTTTTATATTAAGACAATGACATTAGATTCACAGTACATACTTTGCAATCTGTTAGGACGTAGCCTAAGTACTGTTAGATGTTTAAAGGAATTCCACCTCGTAACACATGTCAAAACCAATAAATAAAAACAGAATAACATATAGGACTCGCATCTTTCGTCGTGGCAGTGTAAGTGAAGAGATCATTAGTACAAATATATCCAGTACTGGTCCTATAACCAAAATTATAAATAGCTGTACTGTGAAGCCTTGAGAAAATAATAGCAGTAAGAACTGCTAGCAAGGAGCCATTACCCCCATTGACAGCTAATAATCCAAAAATAAATTCTTTTCTCTAGATCACAGGAAAAAAGGAAGGGGGGAAACAACATATTTTTTTTCTTCTCTCTCTTCCTGCTCCCCCCTCAGGGGGAAGGTAGGTGAAATTACGGCAAATAACACACAGGACCAAAATTCATTTTAGTAAAGGTTATCTGGCAATATTGGAAGGTAGACCCTAAATGGGAAACCTTTTATCTTTTAAATTGTGACAGTAACTACTTGGGCTCAAGTTAGGTACTGGGACTCCCTCTTGGCATTATTTTTTAATTCCCAATCCTAAACTGCCTCCATTAGGAGCTTTGCATGACATAAATTATATCACTGACTACATCACACATTACATTGATGACATCATCATTTGCATTACTAGTAAAAATTATAAATGTGTGTGTACAGTTTGTGCTTAACTCCTTCTATGCGCATGAGCTCAGTATCTGCATGCAAGTGACAATGCCTTTTTGTCATACTGGGGGATCACCGTTAAAACGCTGTTTTCGGCGATCCCCCCTCACTACAGGTCAGGGATTAGTGGGTGGCACTCCCAGGCTTCATGGGAGAGCTGGTGAAGTCATCATGTATGAATGTGGTGACGTCACAAAGGGGCTGAGCCAGGGAGTTGGATTGGGGGAGGTTATTCAAACTCCTCAATCTCAGCTTCCATAGAATCACTTTCTCTTTCAAATGGTGGTCTTGGAGCAGAAAAATAAAGGTGATCATTTTTAAAATAAAGTGAAAGCAAAACACATAGGGACACACAGGGATTATAGTTTATTTGCACAATAAAAAACAAAACAAAAACTAGTGTGTCTAGAGATCTTTAATAAAGTTTTTTGTTTTCTGTTAGACAAGTCCCTTTCTTAAAAAAAAATATATGGATTTTGTCTGTATAGTCAGATGATCAATATAGTAACAGTGAACACCTTGCAAGAAAAAAAGTGCTTTTATTTCTGTACTGCGCGATGGGAGAGAGGAATAAGAGAATGAGAAGACGACTGTGAAGAGACGGGTGAAGACGAAGCTGTGTGAGAGAATGAGGAGGGAAGTAGATATTAGATATGTGCATTTGGATCCTTTGTTAGGATCCAAATGCAGAAGTTTGTGCTATTCAGCTTTTTTCCGAGCCAGATTGATTATTGTGCAAAATTTTTACGTTAAAGGGACAGTAAACGCCAGAATTTTTGTTTTGTTTAAAAATGTAGATAATCTCTTTATTACCCATTCCCCAGTTTTGCATAACCAACACTGTTATAATAATATACTTTTTACCTCTGTGATTACCTTGTATCTAAGCCTCTGAAAACTGCCCCCTTATTTCAGTTCGTGAAACACATGAACTAACGCCCTCTAGTGGTGAAAAACGGTCAAAATGCTTTCAGATTAGAGGCGGCCTTCAAGGTCTAAGAAACTAGCATATGAACCTCCTAGGTTTAGCTTTCAACTAAGAATACCAAGAGAGCAAAGCAAAATTGGTAATAAAAGTAAATTGTAAAGTTGTTTAAAATTACATTCCCTATTTAAATCATGAAAGATTAATTTTTTTTTAACTTGACTGTCCCTTTTAAGATCTAGATTTGCACAAGAATCAATCTGGCTCCAAAAAGAGCCGAATAGCACATACTTCAGCATTCGGATCCAAATGCACTTACCTAGTAGATATCAGGGGAGATTGAGAAGGCAGCGGTGTTTGAGGAGGGAGGGCTAAACGGAAGAACAGAAGCTGGTGTGTGAGGGTTAGTTAGATTGAGAGAGAGCAGTGTGTGAGGGAAAGGTTGCTGAAAAGATAAGTTAGATGGAGGGAAATGTTAAGAAATGTGTGTGATGAGGAGGTGGTTGCATGTGAGGGAGAGGGGAGGGAAAAGGTTACTAGGGGCTTATGTAAGGGATAGTGATCTTAGATGGTGCAGATTATACTATATACCATAGTTGATGTCAACAATATCAAGCTTTTAGTAGCAGGTTCACCTCTCGGCTGATTTTACTGACAACACTGCTAACATTTTAGTCAATTTTAATCTAAAATTAGCTAACATTAAAAAATGTTGATTTTTTTTTTATTGTGCAAATTATCATTAAATACATTAATGATTTTCTAAATATTATATAATTTTCTGCTATCCCAACCAAAAATTAATTGCACAATTTAACATAAATGTATTAGCTCATTTTAGCATAATATTGACTACAATTTTGCAAAAATCTCAGAGCCAGACAGCAATCAATGCACTATTGCTTTGCAGCACTACTGCATTTTTGACTGTAGTCTTCAAACAGTACTTTGCTCTGGATGCACTTTGTTAAGGAAAACTTATACAATGCAGCCAGAGAACAGCTCTGTTTAAAAAGAACAGCCTAATGTGGAGCAGCGCTGAAAAGTTAAAGTGCAAACAGTTCCTATTCTTTCTGCAGACATGCTGCATTTTCTGCGATGACATCTCGGATCACTCTATGTTCTGCCTTGGGGGTCCTATACAAATAGATTCCCGTTCTTTCTTTCTTTCTTGGGTGCTGAGGGGCTTGGAGGTTACATTAACACTACATGGAATACCTACATTTTCTATCCTGTTATTAAAAACACTTCCTTTAAAGGACATAAAACACAAAATATCTTGAACACAACTGAGAGAATAAAATTGTAAATAACTTTCCAATTTACTTCTATGTTTTTTTTACGAGAAATACCAGATATTATTATAAGCAGATTGTGACAGTGGTCGCTGGCTTTTATGCATGTATGTGTATATTTAAGGCTTGCAAGAACTAGAGTTTGAGACCTCTGCTCTACATATTAGCTCTAAAGCCACGTCTCTCAATTATTTTAGTTTGCGTAATTTGTGTTTTGGATAAAATGTAACTGTTGTCCTGGAATATGTTGACCCTTAAATAAGTATAACATCAAGTTTGCCGAACTTTAGTAAAGTCCTAAATAGAATATAATTATCACCTTCACGTAATAAACACAAAACTACAAGAGCTTATTATTTCTCCATTTAATTATAGTTCTTTATTAACATCAAGGTCAAAGGATACGTTACAATCTAGTTTGGCATAGAAGGCCTCACATAATGAAACCCAGGTGTTCATAAAATTGAGCGCTTCAGCATTACATTGTTTTCCATTGAAACCATGTTGTACAAAGAGATTACTCATGTGAAAATACTGCAATGATCTGAATAAGTGGTATCATTTTAGTATTAAGGTTATTAAGGGATAGGTGTACTTAGCAGTATTTTTTTGTGGTTTATTGCAGCTAATAATAGTAATTTTAGTTATTATATGATGACATTGGTTTGTCAGAAATTAGGTTTATGTTATAGAATCTACTCCAATATTTACAAGATTTAGATAATTACATTTTGGAAAAATTCAGTTAAATAGTACAGGCGTATTTGGTTCCAGACCACCGCAATAAAGTGAATATAGCAATAAAGCGAGTCACACAATTTTTTTTTTAGTTTCCCAGTGCATATAAAAGTTATAATTTACTCTATACTGTAGTCTATTACGTGTGTAATAGCATTATGTCTAAAAAAAATAATGTACCTACCTTTTTTATTTAAAAAAAAGCTATCATCTGAGTCTTTAGCAATCATACTATTTTTGCTGGTGGTTTATATGTATACATGTGTATATATGTTTGAAAAATGTCGCCTATAGACTTGCTCGATGAAGTGTTGCAAGAAACCTTCAATTGTAAAAAATGCAATAAAGCAAAGCGCAATAAAACAAGGTACGCCTGTATTAGGAAAACAGCTAGAAGCATACCATGATATATGTGAGCTGAACACCTGAATGATAGCACCTTTTTTGAACATTCTAATAACAGCTATTTAAGTGCTGTATAGCCCCTGCATAGTTTGTTAAATGGAGACAGAACTTGTTTTTAGTACCCAAGTAATTTTGTACAGAGAGAGATAAGGAGGTGTTTTTTTTTCTACAGGCTCCAGACCACTTGAATGGACATATTCTTAAAAACAATGAGTTGGTTTCAATGAGGAAAAACTGCTATTTTAAATACAAAAATCAACGAAAAGTTGCAGTTTTTCACACATTTAATAACCTACAGCTTATAGAGAAAGTCATTGAGAATACTTTTAAAGGGCTATGAAACCCAGAAATGTTGTTTTGTGACTGGCAAGAGCATACAATTTAAAAAAAGTTTCCAATTGACTTCTATATTCTAAATTTGCTTCCTTATGATATTTTGTGTTGAAGAGATACCTAGGTAGGCATCTGGAGCACTACATGGCAGGAACAGTACTACCATCTAGTGCTCTTGCAAATGGATAACATTCTCGCAAAACTTCTGCCATATAGAGCTCTAGAAATGGCCCGGGTCCTTAGCATACACCCCCTGCTATTAACAAAAGATACCAAGAAAATGAAGAAAAATTGATAATAGGCGTAAATTAAAAAGTTGTTTAAAATCACATTCTCTATTTGAACCATGAAAGAAAAGTTTGGGTTTCATATATATTAAAAGGGACACTGAACCCAAATGTTTTCTTTCGTGATTCAGATAGAGCATGCAATTTTAAGCAACTTTCTAATTTACGCCTATTATCAAATTTTCTTCATTCTCTTGGTATCTTATTTGAAATGCAAGAATGCAAGTTTAGATGCCGGCCCATTTTTGGTGTATAACCTGGGTTATTCTTGCTGATTGGTGGATAAATTCATACACCAATAAAAAAAGTGCTGTCCAGAGTTCTGAACCAAAAATGAATCTTAGATGCCTTCTTTTTCAAATAAAGGTAGCAAGTGAATGAAGAAAAATTGATAATAGGAGTAAATTAGAAAGTTGCTTAAAATTGCATGCTCTATCTGAATCACGAAAGAAAAAATTTGGGTTCAGTGTCCCTTTAAGAAAAAATACATTTTATAGTACAGTGGCTCGCTAAATATTTTAAAATAGTTTTGAATAAGAACCCTGTTGGTGACAAGCTCCATAAGCATTATATATTTTTTAAGCTTACATGTTTCCTTTTTAAAGAAGAACACTTTGGTACATTATAAAATACCTTCTTTTGTATCCCACAAAGGCAAAGCAAATGTAATGTTCCTTTAATACAGTTTTTTTTTAAGTAGAAACCATATATATTTTTAAAAAAAATCTTATTGAACCGTTTAATTTACTACATGTGGAAATACGGCTGTGTGCATAGTGTTTATCAAATGGACAGTAAAGTCTAAATTAAACTTAAATAGACATTAAACCTAATTTCCTTCTTAATATAAGGAGAGTCCACAGCATCATTCCTTACTGAACCTGGCCACCAGGAGGAGGCAAAGACACCCCAGCCAAAGGCTTAAATACCTCTCCCACTTCCCCATCCCCCAGTCATTCTTTGCCTTTCGGCACAGGAGGTTGGCAGAGAAGTGTCAGAAGATTTCGAAGTAGTTCCTTAGGAGGGGTATCTGCCCTTCTATACGGGACTGGAGTTTTAAGTAGTCTTGTCAGCCTCTCAGTGAGAGCATTGACGAAAGTTAGTCTGGAGATGCAGGGAGAGTCTTTCTGCGAACCATTTCAGACTGCCTGCTAACAGCTCCTTAAGCAATCAGTGTTGACGAGTTTCACTGCCTGCTCATTTTTCTTCACTCAAGTCCATGTCAGGAGTGATGCTACAAGACTGTCACACTTGAGAGGCTGTGTTTCTGTTCCACAGCATGGATTCTGGTAAGATCATTTACATTTTTACATATGTTGGAAACACTTGAAGACAGGGTCACAGTGTGGCTTCGTTATCTTAATAGAATCATGGGTTAATATTTCCTGAGGGGGATTATTGAACAGTGGGGATTAATCAAATGTGTTACTTTGATTTTTGCTGCTTTATGTGAAAGATTTTATTGGGCTCATAGACTGTTATGTGGCTAGAACACACAGGTTTTTACTTTCACTTTGAACGCTGCACAGCTTGTAGCTTGGCGCGCTTTTTCTCATTGCAGGGGCGGTCCTGCCTTGCGCACCACGTGACCGGGAGTGGTCTCACTTTAATTTCCTCTTTCCTGACCGAGCTGGCTGTCGGAGAAGACACTGTTTCTCTGTATTGTCTGGGTCTAGGAGGTGGTGAGTGCCCCAGCTTTTGGGAGCTATTTTGTGAGAAATAAAAATATTGTTTTATTCTGTGCCCTACTTTCATTAGCTTAAGCTATGGAGGATTTTGATATTCTTGAGGGTACCTTTTACCATCAGACTATACCGCGCAGTTATTATCCAAGGATGAGTCACACTCTGAGGTTTCAGAGGGTGAACTTTCTGGGTCAGAGTCTGCTACCTCTAGGCCTCCTGCTGCGGAGGAACCAGCCTTAAGATTTAAGATTGAACACATGTTTTTTTTCTAAAGGAGGTCCTGTCTACATTAGAGATTCCAGAGGCCAAGCTGTCTGATGAACCTTTAATTCCTAAATTAGACAGAGTTTACGAGGACAGGGTTGTGCCGTTAACTTTTCCTGTACCTGTAAAAATGGCGAACATAATTAAAAATGAGTGGGATAGAATTGGATCTTCCTTTTCCCATTCGTCTTCCTTTAAGAAATTATTCCCGGTCCCGGATGCTCAATTGGAGTTGTGGGGTTCCGTCCCTAAGGTGAATGGCGCTATCTTCACGCTGGCCAAACACTACTATCCCTCTGGAGGATAACTCGTCGTTCAGAGAGCTGATGGATAAGAAGATGGAAACTTTCCTAAGAAAAATGTTTAAACATACGGGATACTTGTTTCAACCGGCAGCAGCTGTTGCTTCTGTTGCTGGAGCTGCGGCCTACTGGTGTGTCTCCTTAGCGGAATTGATTGAGGTGGATGGTCCTCTCAACGTTATCCAGGAAATAATTGCTAATTCTTTTATCTGTGATGCAAACGTGCAGATTATTCGCCTAAATGCTAAGGTTTCTGGCTTTTCAGTGCAGACTTGTTGGGCGCTCTGGCTGAAGTCCTGGTCTGTGGATATGACTTCTAAGTCTAGACTCCTTTCCCTTCCTTTTAAGGGAAATACAGTCGTATGCAAAAGTTTAAGCACCCCTGTCAATTTCCATGATTTTCATTTATAAATAATTGGGTGTTTGGATCAGCAATTTCATTTTGATCTATCAAATAACTGAAGGACACAGCAATATTTCAGTAGTGAAATGAGGTTTATTGGATTAACAGAAAATGTGCAATATGCATTAAAATGAAATAAGACAGGTGCATAAATTTGGGCACCCCAACAGAAATATTGCATCAATATTTAGTAGAGCCTCCTTTAGCAGAACTAACAGCCTCTAGATGCTTCCTATAGCCTGTAATGAGTGTCTGGATTCTGGATGAAGGTATTTTGGACCATTCCTCCTTGCAAAACATCTCCAGTTAAGTTAGGTTTGATGGTTGCCGAGCATGGACAGCCTGCTTCAAATCACCCCACAGATTTTCAATGATATTCAGGTCTGGGGACTGGGATGGCTATTTCAGAACATTGTACTTGTTCCTCTGCATAAATGCCAGAGTAGATTTTGAGCAGTGTTTTGGGTCGTTGTCTTGTTGAAATATCCAGCTCCGGGATAGCTTCAACTTTGTGACCGATTCCTCAACATTAATCTCAAGTATCTGCTGATACTGAGTGGAATCCATGCGACCCTCAACTTAAACAACTTTAACAAGATTCCACACAGCCCCACAGCATGATAAAAAAAATCTACCAAATTTTATTGTGGCTGCCAAGTGTTCGTCTTGGAACGCTGTGTTCTTTTGCCGCCATGCATAACGTCCCTTGTTATGACCAAATAACTCAATCTTTGTTTCATCAGTCCCCAGCACCTTCTTCCAAAATGAAGCTGGCTTGTCCAAATGTGCATTTGCATAACTCAAGCGACTCTGTTTGTGGCGTGTGCAGAAAATGCTTCTTCCGCATCACTCTCCCATACTCTGAATTGTTGAACGATGCACAGTGACACCATCTGGAGCAAGATGATTTTGGAGGTGGTCTGTGGGCTGTTTTTGACCGTTCTCACCATCCTTTGCCTCTCCAATATTTTACTTCTGGCCTTAACAAGAACTGTGCCTGTGGTCTTCCATTTCCTCACTATGTTCCTCACTGTGGACACTGACAGCTTAAATCTCCGCAATAGCTTTTTGTAGCCTTTCACTAAACCATAATGTTGAACAATCATTGTTTTCAGGTCATTTGAGAGTTGTTTTGAGGCCCCCATATTGCCGCTCTTCAGAGGAGAGTCAAAGAGAACAACAAATTGCAATTGGGCACCTTAAATAATTTTTCTCATGATTGGATGCACCGGTTTATGAAGTTCAAGGCTTAATGGGCTAACCAAACCAAACCGGTTTATGAAGTTCAAGGCTTAATGGGCTAACCAAACCAATTGTGTGTTCCAATTAATCAGTGCTAGGTAGTTACAGGTAATCAAATCAACAAAATGACAAGGGTGCCCAAATTTATGCACCTGTCTAATTTCGTTTTGATGCATAGTGCACATTTTCTGTTAATCCAATAAACCTCATTTCACTACTGGAATATTACTTTGTCCTTCAGTTATTTGATAGCTCAAAATCAAATTGCTGATCCAAACACCCAATTATTTATAAATAAAAATCATGGAAAATGTCAGGGGTGCCTAAACTTTTGCATACGACTGTATTTTATTTGGTCCTGGTCTCGACTCCATTATTGCCACTGTTACAGGGGGCAAGGATGCCTTCCTACCGCAGGATAAAAAGAACAAGTCTAAGGGACAAGGTTCTAATTTTCGTTCCTTTCGTTCTGGGAAATCCCAACGACAGCAGTCCTCCTCTAAACTTGAGCAAACCAAGAGTACTTGGAAGCCGGCTCAATCCTGGAATAAATCCAAGCAGAGCAAGAAGCCCGCCGAGACTAAGTCGGCATGAAGGGGCGGCCCCCGATCCAGTGCTGGATGGTGTAGGGGGCAGACTGTCGTTGTTTTCAGACGCTTGGTTTAGGGACGTGCAGGATCTATGGGTCCTGGAGGTCATAGCTCAGGCATACAAGATAGGTTTCAAATCTCATCCACCCAGATTTCTCCTCTCAAGCCTGTCTTTCAAACCAGAAAAGTGGGGGAAGCCTTTCTGAGTTGAGTGCAGGATCTGTCCTCTTTAGGGTTCATTGTCCCAGTTCCTATCGCAGAAAAAGGTTTGGTATACTATTCAAACCTGTTCTTGGTCCCAAAGAAGGAGGGAACTTTTTGCCTGATTCGGGATCTAAAATGCTTTTACAAATTTCTAAATTTCCCTTAGTTCAGGAAGGGCAGTTCATAACCACTATAGATCTGAAGAATGCTTACCTTCACGTTCCAATCCACAAGGATCACTTCCAGTTCCTAAGGTTTGCATTCCTAGACCAGCACTTTCAGTTAATTGCACTTTCAATTGGTCTAGCTACTGCCCCAAGGATTTTCACAAAGGTTCTAGGGGCTCTTCTAACCGTTGCCAGAACCCAGGGTATAGCAGTAGCTCCCTACTTGGATGATATTCTGGTACAAGCTCCATCTTTTTGTCTGGCAGAGGACCATTCAGTATCTCTACTCTCTCTTCTTCGATCTCATGGATGGAAGATAAACTTGGAAAAGAGTTCTCTTATTCCAAGCACCAGGGTAGAATTCCTTGGTACTTTAATAGACTCCATATCCAGAGACTTTGCAAGCTAGCTTTGGCATGTCTTGCCCTCCAGACCTCCTTAAGGCCATCTGTGGCTCAGAGATTGGAGGTAATTCGTCTTATGATGTCCAGCATGGACATCATTCCTTTTTCCAGGTTCCGTCTGAGACCGTTGCAACTCTGTATGCTGAGGCAGTGGAACGGCGATCATTCTGATCTGTCTCAACAGATTTCTCTGGACAGCTAGGCGAGGAAATCGCTCTCTTGGTGGCTCTATCCAGATCATCTGTCCCGAGGGACATTCTTTCTAAGACCATCCTGAGAGATTGTGACTACAGACGCAAGTCTATCAGGATGGGGAGCTGTTTGGGGTGCCAAGAAGGCACAGGGCCTGTGGTCTGAGGAACGCTCCCTCTTGATCAACATTCTGGAACTTCGGACAATCTTCAATGCTCTGAAGACTTGGCCCCTTCTGGGTTCATCCCGGTTTATCAGATTCCAATCAGACAATATAACCTTGGTGGCTTACATCAACCATCGGGGGGGACGAGAAGCTCCCTAGCAATGAGGGAAGTATCTCAGATTCTGTAGTGGGTGGAGGCCCACAGCTGTTCGCTGTTAGCGGTCCACATTCTGGGTGTGGACAACTGGGAAGCGGATTTTCTCAGCAGACAATCCTTTCATCCGGGGGGAATGGTCTCTCCATGCCGAAGTGTTTGCGGAGATATGTAACAGGTGGTGGGACACTGGAGATAGATCTCATGGCATCTTGTCTCAATACCAAGCTACCCAGATATGGGTCGAGGTCCAGGGATCCTCAGGCGGAGCTAATAGATGCATTAGCGGTGCCTTGGAGGTTCAATCTGTTTGACCTTTTCCCGCCGTTACCACTCCTTCCTCGTACAGTGGCCTACATCAAGCAGGAGCAGGCATCAGTGATACTGATTGCTCCATCATGGCCGCGAAGGATGTGGTTCGCGGATCTAGTGGGGATGTCATCTTCTCCTCCATGGAAGTTATCCAGTGATCTGCTGGAACAAGGTCCTTTTTGGTCATCAAAATCTAGATTCTCTGTGGCTGACTGCGTGGTGATTGAACGCTTAGTCCTAGCCAAGAGAAGTTTTTCTGAGAGAGTTATTAATACCCTCATTCAAGCTCGTTAGCCGGTTACTCGTCGCATCTATCATAAGGTGTGAAGAACCTATTTATTCAGGGGTGAAGAGCGTGGATTCCCCTATCATAAAGTTAAGGTTGCCAGGATCCTATCGTTTCTCCAGGATGGACTGGAGAAGGGTCTTTTTGCCAGTTCCCCCTGAGGGGACAGATTTCGGCCCTGTCTGTTTTACTGCACAAGAGGCTCTCGGAGCCTCCTGATGTACAGTCCTTTGTTGAGGCTCTGTTTAGGATCAGACCCGTGTTCAAATCTCATGCTCCTCCTTGGAGTCTGAATCTTGTTCTTAAGGTTTTGCAGCGGACTCCTTTTGAGCCTATGCATGAAATTGACATTAAGTTGTTGTCCTGGAAGGTTCTTTTCCTACTAGATATTGCTTCTGCGCGCAGAGTTTCTGAGATTGCCGCATTGCAATGTGAGCCACCTTATCTGGTGTTCCATTTTAGATAAGGCTGTCCTACGTACTATGTTAGGGTTTCTTCCTAAGGTCGTGTCAGACCGCACATCAGTCAAGAGATTGTAGTTCCTTCCTTGTGTCCTAATCCTTCTTCGAAGGAATGTTTGCTTCATAATTTGGATGTGGTTCACGCCTTGAGGTTTTATCTTCAGGCTACTAAGGATTTTAGTTTAACTTCTTCCTTGTTTGTTGCCTATTCTGGGAAGCGTAAGGATCAGAAGGCTTCGACTTCCTTATCTTTTTGGTTGAGGAGTGTTATCCGCTTAGCTTATGAGATAGTCGGACATAGGCTTCCTCAGAGAATTACAGCTCATTCTACTAGAGCAGTGGCTTCCTCTTGGGCCTTTAAGAACAAGGCCTCTATGGATCAGATTTGTAAGGTGGCTACCTGGTCCTCCTTACATACTTTTTTCTAAATTTTCAAGTTTCATGTTTTTGCTTCAGCTGATGCAGCCTTTGGGGGAGAGGTTTTGCAGGCTGTGGTGCCCTCAGATTAGGGTCTGTCCCTTCCGTTATCATTCGGTGTCCTCTAGAGCTTGGGTATAAGTTTCCCAACAGTAAGGAATGATGCAGTGGACTCTCCTTATATTAAGAAGGAAAACATAAATTATTCTTACCAGATAATTTAATTTCCTTCTGTATAAGGAGAGTCCACGGCCCCTGCCCGTGTTTTCCGATGGGCGGCCCTCTAAATTATATTTCTCTTCTGGCACCATTTATACCCTGATATTTCTCCTACTGTTCCTTGTTCCCTCGGCAGAATGACTGGGGGTTGGGGGAAGTGGGAGAAGTATTTAAACCTTTGGCTGGGGTGTCTTTGCCTCCTCCTGGTGGCCAGGTAGTATTTCCCAACAGTAAGGAATGATGCCGTGGACTCTCCTTATATAGAAGGAAATGAAATGATCTGGTAAACATAATTCATGTTTGTTTTTTTTTCTTTCAGGATTTAGATTGAGCATGCAATTTTAATCAACTTTCTAATTTGCTCCTATGAATATTTTGGTTCAGCACCCTGGGTAGTGCTTGCTGATTGGTGGCTACATTTAGCTACAAATCGGCAAGTGCTAGGCAGGTCTGAACCAAAAATAGGCCGGCTCCTAAGCTTACATTCTTGCTTTTGAAATAAAGATACTAAGAGAACGAAGAAAAAATGATAATAGGAGTAAATAAGAAAGTTGCTTAAAATTGCATGCTCTATTTGAATCATGAAAGGAAAAAAAAATCGGTTTAGTATTCCTTTAAAGAGTAATCCTTGGTGAGCTCAGAAGCGTTCACTTGTCTTTAGCCATCTGGCAACAATGTTTGCAACATTGTTTATAGCAGTCTTATATATAGTTGCAAACACTGCTGTTATCTACATGTGCACACTTCTAAGCTCCTATCCTAAGCTGAAATGCATTCATGCACACTTCAATTTTGACCTTTCTATCGAAATAAAACATTGGAGAGCTGCATTGTGGTTATGGGCTTAAAGTGAAGGTCAATTTAGATGAATCGGGGCCCGGTTTTCAATAATCCTATTAAAAACAAGTGCACTTTAATTCATAAAAATTGACATTTCACTTGTTTTCTTCAAATACTTACCTTTTAATCCTGACAGCCGCTCCAGCGATTCCCCCGGCCGTCGGAAGCCTCTTCATACGTCAGAAATGACGAATACGGCTTCCTCCAATCATGGCTTTCCCCCAGGGGGAAAATGGCCTGAGGCAATGCCATGAATAGAGGAAGCCGGATTCGTCATTTTGGACCTGCGAAGGCGGCTTGCGACAGGCGGAGGAAGAGCTGCAGCGGCTGTCAGGATTAAATGGTAAGATTTTGAAGAAAACGAGTGAAATGTTAATTTTGATGAATTAAAGTGCCCTTGTTTTTAATAGGATTATTAAAAACCGGGCCCCGATTCATCTAAATTGACCTTCACTTTAAGCCCATAACCACAATGCAGCGCTCCAATGTTTTATTTCGATAGGTCAAAATTGAAGTGTGCATGAATGCATTTCAGGTTTGAATAGAATCATTTTTGCAGTATTCTTCCATTGGCAAAATGCTTTTAGTAAAAGCTGTTACTATTTTACAGCGGCATATGCTGTGAGGCCCATGCAGCAGTATGCTACTATTTAAAATACACCCATGCATATTTCAACTTTGACCTTCTTATACGTTTAAAGGGACAGTCAACACCCGAAAGAACTTTATCCCAAACCTTCGATCAGCCAAAGACAATGCGTTTGCACCGCATACCATTTTCAACACCTCTAACGTTATACTAGTAATCGTCCAAATCACATACGTTTTTCTAATAGAGATATGGCAGCCAAGCTCCTCCTTCGTCCCCTTCTTTACTAAATTCCATGCTCGTTCATGTATGAACTGTTGACGCATGCACATTTTAAGTTCTGTCAGTTTTCAAGCCGAAATCGGAAGTGCAAGCGTGAATGCGTGTTAAGAATCCAGCCGAGGATTTGATTCTGATTCGCTGATTCAATTAAACTGAAACCTACTACGTCACGGTGGGGGGAGTTTGGCTGCCATATCTCAATTAGAAAAATGTATGTGCTTTTGCCAATTACTCTTTTATAACGCTAGAGGTGAAAATGTGATGCAGTGCAGGCGCATCGTCTTTGGCGGATCGAAGATATTGGATAAAGTTCTTTCGGGTGTTGACTGTCCCTTTAAGGCTTTTTTTTTTATTTATGCTTTTTGAAGATTGTCTCTGTACCAGTGTATCTGAGGGAGATATCAGCTAGAAAGCAATTTATATTTGGGCATTGGTTGTGTACAGTCAATAGCAATTACATTGGTTTAATTTAACCTTTTGGGTGCAAAACAATTTACTCCTTGATTACAAGTGGGGCACAATATTGCGCTTTTGCGAGCACGATATTTGCGCTCACCTCAGTAATACCAGCTCACGTAAATGTGGGCTGGTATTAGAAGTCGCGTTTGCATTGCCTTAAAGCCTTGCGCTCACGAGAGTGCACTTCCATAGACCCCAATGGGAGCCTCGTTCTCATGCTGCAAGATACGGCAAACCACCTAGTGAAGCACAGGGGGCAATTCATGCAGCATTGGGCAACAATACAGAAATATACCTGTACATGAATATATATATATATATATATATATATATATATATATATATATATATATATATATTTTATATGTGTATATACACATATTAACACAACTATATATGTATATAATCATATATACACACACACACACATATATATATATATATATATATATATATATATATATATATATATTATTATTCTTTATTTATAAAGCGCCAACAGATTCCGCAGCGCTGTCCATGGGTACAAAGATAAAAGTACAGTACAATACAATATAGAAGACACCAAAGTTTAACAAAACAAATACAGGGGGAATTGAGGGCCCTGTTCCCGTGGGAACTTACAATCTAGATGGTAGGAGGGTGAGAAACAGGAGGTGGGGACTGCAAAGGTGAGAATGATGTTAGTGTGGAGTTAGATGGGGCAGCAGTTAGGCAGGTAGAATTAATTTTTTACTGATTTAGAGATAGGCTTCCATGAACAGAAAGGTCTTTAGGGAGCGTTTAAAGGAGGAAAGGTTAGGGGAAAGTCTAACAGCTCTGGGAAGTGCATTCCAGATGGTTGGTGCTGCACGAGAGAAGTCCTGTAGCCTGGCATGGGAGGAGGTGATGGTAGAAGATGCAAGGAGCAGGTCATTGTTGGATCTTAGGGGGCGGGCTGGAGTATATTTCTTGATGAGTGAGGACAGGTAGGGGGGGGCTACGTTGGTAAGGGCTTTGTAGGTCAGGATGAGAATTTTGAATTTAATTCTGCTGTGGATGGGTAGCCAGTGAAGGGACTCGCAGAGAGGTGCAGCAGATACAGAGCGTCGGGAGAGGTGGAGTAGCCTAGCAGAGGCATTTAGGATGGATTGAAGAGGGGAGAGGCGGGAGAGAGGGAGGCCAGTTAGTAGGTTATTACAGTAGTCAAGTCGGGAGATTACCAGGGAGTGGATTAGCTGTTTAGTAGTTTCAGCACTCAGAAATGGACGGATTTTGGAGATATTGCGTAGATGGTTGCGACAGGAGGAAGAGAGCAATTGGATGTGGGGAATGAAGGACAGATTGGAGTCAAGTGTAACTCCTAGGACACAGACTTGGGGTGATGGGGAGATAGTGGTATCACCAACAGTGATTGAAAAGTTAGGAACCGGGGTAGAATTAGAGGGGGGGATTAGAAGGAGCTCAGTCTTGGACATATTGATTTTTAGGTGGTGAGAGGCCATCCAAGAAGAAATGCCAGATAAGCAGACACTGATGTGAGCAAGGATAGAAGGAGAGAGTGAAGGGGCGGATAGGTAGATCTGGGTATCATCAGCATAGAGGTGGTAGTTGAAGCCATAGCTACTGATAAGTTTTCCCAGTGAGGATGTATAAATAGAGAAGAGTAGGGGACCCAGAACAGAGCCTTGAGGTACTCCAACAGACAGAGGCAATGGAGAGGAGTCGCCACCAGCAAAGGAGACAGAAAAGGACCTATTAGAGAGATAAGAGTGGATCCAGGAAAGGGCAGTGTCAGAGAGCCCAAAGGAGCTGAGAGTCCGTAGGAGAAGGGGATGGTCAACTGTGTCAAAGGCAGCAGACAGATCAAGTAAGATAAGTATTGAGTAGTGGCCATTTTTTTTTAGCAGAAAGAAGATCATTAGTAACTTTGGTGAGGGCAGTCTCAGTTGAGTGTTGGGAACGGAAGCCAGATTGTAAGGGGTCAAGCAGTGAGTTGGAGGACAAGAAGTGGGTTAAGCGATCGAAGACTAGTTTTTCCAGGACTTTTGAAGCTAGCGGAAGCAGTGATATGGGGCGGTAGTTTGCAGGAGAATTGGGGTCGAGGGAGGGTTTTTTGAGGATGGGGGTGACCTTTGCATGTTTGAAGGAAGATGGGAATGAACCGGTAGTAAGGGATAGGTTAAATATGTGAGTAAGAGCTGGAGTGAGGGTAGAAGACAGAGACGGTATTAGATGTGAAGGGATAGGGTCAAGTGGGCAGGTAGTGAGGTGTGAGGAAGACAATAGGGAACTCACTTCATTCTCAGAGGTAGGGGGGAAGGTGCTGAGAGTGGTGGAGGGGGTTGCCAGGGGCGGAGATGGAAGGTTGCAGACTTGTGTTGGGATATTATTTCGGATGGTAATTGTTTTGTTGAAAAAGTAGTCTGCCAGGTCTTGAGCACTAAAGGCAGATGAAGGGGGTGGTGAAGGTGGGTAAAGGAGAGAGTTGAAAATGGAGAAGAGACGTTTAGGGTTTGTGGAGTGAGTAGATGTAAGAGAAGAGAAGTAGGTTTGCTTGGCTAAGTGAAGGGCAGAGGAGTAAGAATAAAGAATGAACTTATAGTGAAGGAAATCTGATTCAGAGCGGGATTTTCTCCAGGCACGTTCAGCAGCACGGGAGCATTTTTGCAGGTAGCGTGTTTGGTTAGAGTGCCAGGGTTGGAGCCGACGGCGTGGGGTTTTGCGTATTTGGGGAGGAGCGAAAGTGTCCAGTGCCGAGGAGAGAGTATTGTTATAGTGGGTTGTAGCAAGGTCAGGGCAGGCATATATATTATTTTTTTTAAAGTTAAAACACAGTCCCTCATTGACATCAAGGTAAAGGCACTTAAGGTGCCTTTTGTTTTCTAACACCCCACATCCCCTAACTTTAATCCTTTATAACTGCTTTGTTGTTGAATTAAAAATGCTCATCTTTATTTCTGAATGGTCACTATTGTACTCTTTATTTTGGGGGCAATTGGGGCACATTTTTTTCATTAACCAAAGGTCTGACCTGGTTAATTGCTCTAAACACAAAGTGAATCCACAAGCTCACAGAAGCATTAACCAGCCACTTGTAATGGCTGGTTATCTAACGATTGCGCTCCACTCGTAATCTTGCACTTAGTTGGCTCTCTTTCATATACATGACAGAAAAAAGAGTTGGGTTTGATATCCATTTAATTACCTGGCATAAGCCATTCTTTTCTACTAATTAGCAAGTAACTTCTAGTTCTGGTGTCCCTGGGAGCCTCATTCACCCAAAGTACATTAAGTGCAGTTTGAGTGCATACATGTGTGATCATCATATTGTTCCTAATGTTGCATTCCAAGGTTATAAGCTATTAATGTGAGACTCTTGTTTGAACCTCCCTGTTGCATCACAGCTGTGGTGAACATGAACTTTTTTACACAGAATATAGCAGAAAAGGGAACATTTGTGGTTACAGAAATACTTTTATCACTTCATAATTTAGTTTTTTCTTTCTGGTAGAGTAATATTGTGAGTGATTTTGTGTTGATTTCTTATTATAGGTTCTATTACCACAGCAGATGGTTCCGCTTTAGTGAAGTTTGGGAACTGCACAGTAATATGTGGCATTAAAGCAGTAAGTAAGCTCAGTTTTTTCCTTAACATCTACATGAAAATATAGGAGCGCTTTAAAGTGGGAGCTTGTTTATGATTACTTCCCCAGAGATACATTTAAGCTAGTTTGATGCTGTGAGATACCCAAAAAATTACTTTTATGAAGGGATAGGAAGGTCCAAATTAAAATATGGATATATTCTTCCATTAGCAAAATTTCTTCTAGTAAAAGTTTAGTGTTTTTCAGCAGCATACAAACATATGCTGTGAGTGCCCCGTACACCAGCAAATAAACACCACACCTTTCCCGTGCACCAGCATATGAACACCACACCTTCTCAGAGAGACCCTGATATTCAAAACCTTTCTTCTCAGGTGAGATAAAATAATCCTCCAACACTGCGAGATCCCAAGCGAAATTTTTAAAAAAGCAGATTCCCTACATTTCTGTATGTGAAGGAGAAACAAGCCCAGTGCAATATATCACTGCATGACATGACAGTTCTGCTGCATTTATACTTTGTGCTTTTTATTTTATATCACTTTACCCATCAGATTACATTTTATTACATTTAAACTGTGCACTTTCTATTTTGCATTTTATTTTGTGCACAGCAGTGTATTTAGGGTTGTGATTTTACAAATTCTGATTATAGAGCTTCAGAGGCAGAACTCTCTCTGAATTTTCTAAGAAAAGGGGAGGAACCTGGAAATTTCACAAGGGAGAGAGAAGGTAACTGGAGAACCCCTGGGGCTGATATAATGGCTCCAATTAAAGTGAAATGTTTCTCCAACATAGGTGTGTCCGGTCCACGGCGTCATCCTTACTTGTGGGATATTCTCTTCCCCAACAGGAAATGGCAAAGAGCCCAGCAAAGCTGGTCACATGATCCCTCCTAGGCTCCGCCTACCCCAGTCATTCTCTTTGCCGTTGTACAGGCAACATCTCCACGGAGATGGCTTAGAGTTTTTTAGTGTTTAACTGTAGTTTTTATTATTCAATCAAGAGTTTGTTATTTTAAAATAGTGCTGGTATGTACTATTTACTCTGAAACAGAAAAGAGATGAAGATTTCTGTTTGTATGAGGAAAATGATTTTAGCAACCGTTACTAAAATCCATGGCTGTTCCACACAGGACTGTTGAGAGGAATTAACTTCAGTTGGGGGAACAGTGAGCAGTCTTTTGCTGCTTGAGGTATGACACATTCTAACAAGACGATGTAATGCTGGAAGCTGTCATTTTCCCTATGGGATCCGGTAAGCCATTTTTATTCACACAGTAAATAAGGGCTTCACAAGGGCTTATTAAGACTGTAGACATTTTCTGGGCTAAATCGATCATATTTACACATATTTAGCCTTGAGGAATCATTTAATCTGGGTATTTTTTGTAAAATAATATCGGCAGGCACTGTTTTAGACACTTTATTCTATTGGGGCTTTCCCTAATCATAGTCAGAGCCTCATTTTCGCGCCGGTATGGCGCACTTGTTTTTGAGAACAGCATGACATGCAGCTGCATGTGTGTGGAGCTCTGATACATAGAAAAGTCTTTCTGAAGGCATTATTTGGTATCGTATTCCCCTTTGGGCTTGGTTGGGTCTCAGCAAAGCAGATTCCAGGGACTGTAAAGGGGTTAAATATAAAAACGGCTCCGGTTCCGTTATTTTAAGGGTTAAAGCTTCCAAATTTGGTGTGCAATACTTTTAAGGCTTTAAGACACTGTGGTGAAATTTTGGTGAATTTTGAACAATTCCTTCATACTTTTTCGCAATTGCAGTAATAAAGTGTGTTCAGTTTAAAATTTAAAGTGACAGTAACGGTTTTATTTTAAAACGTTTTTTGTGCTTTGTTATCAAGTTTATGCCTGTTTAACATGTCTGAACTACCAGATAGATTGTGTTCTGACTGTGGGGAAGCCAAGGTTCCTTCTCATTTAAATAGATGTGATTTATGTCATAATAAATTTAGTAAAAATGATGCCCAAGATGATTCCTCAAGTGAGGGGAGTAAGCATGGTACTGCATCATCCCCTCCTTCGTCTACACCAGTTTTGCCCATACAGGAGGCCCCTAGTACATCTAGCGCGCCAATACTCCTTACTATGCAACAATTAACGGCTGTAATGATTATTCTATCAAAAACATTTTAGCCAATATGCCCACTTATCAGCAAAAGCGCGACTGCTCTGTTTTAGAAAATACTGAAGAGCATGAGGCCGCTGATGATATTGTTTCTGAAGGGCCCCTACACCAGTCTGAGGGGGCCAGGGAGGTTTTGTCTGAAGGAGAAATTTCAGATTCAGAAAAAATTTCTCAACAAGCTGAACCTGATGTGATTACTTTTAAATTTAAGTTGGAACATCTCCGCGCTCTGCTTAAGGAGGTGTTATCCAATTTGGATGATTGTGATTATCTGGTCATTCCAGAAACACTATGTAAAATGGACAAGTTCCTAGAGGCCCCGGGGCCCCCCGAAGCTTTTCCTATACTCAAGCGGGTGGCGTACATTGTTAATAAAGAATGGGACAGGCCCGGTGTACCTTTCGTACCTCCCCCCATATTTAAAAAATTGTTTCCTATAGTCGACCCCAGGAAGGACTTATGGCAGACAGTCCCCAAGGTCGAGGGGGCGGTTTCTACTCTAAACAAGCGCACCACTATACCCATAGAAGATAGTTGTGCTTTCCAAGATCCTATGGATAAAAAATTAGAAGGTTTGCTAAAAAAGATGTTTGTTCAGCAAGGTTACCTTCTACAACCAATTGCATGCATTGTCCCTGTCACTACAGCCGCGTGTTTCTGGTGCGATGAGCTAGAAAAGGCGATTATTAGTAATTCTTCTTCTTATGAGGAGATTATGGACAGAATTCGTGCTCTTAAATTGGCTAATTCTTTCACCCTAGACGCCACCTTGCAATTGGCTAGGTTAGCGGCGAAAAATTCTGGGTTTGCTATTGTGGCGCGCAGAGCGCTTTGGTTAAAATCTTGGTCAGCGGATGCGTCTTCCAAGAACAAATTGTTTGACATTCCTTTCAAGGGGAAAACACTGTTTGGCCCTGACTTGAAAGAGTTTATCTCTGATATCACTGGGGGCAAGGGCCACGCCCTTCCTCAGAATAGGTCTTTCAAGGCCAAAAATAAACCTAATTTTCGTCCCTTTCGCAGAAACGGACCAGCCCCAAGTGCTACGTCCTCTAAGCAGGAGGGTAATACTTCTCAAGCCAATCCAGCCTGGAGACCAAGGCAAGGCTGGAACAAAGGAAAGCAGGCCAAGAAACCTGCCACTGCTCCCAAGACAGCATGAGATGCGGGCCCCCGATCCGGGACCGGATTTGGTGGGGGGCAGACTCTCTCTCTTCACTCAGGCTTGGGCAAGAGATGTTCTGGATCCTTGGGCGCTAGAAATAGTCTTCCAAGGTTATCTTCTGGAAGTGATTCGTCCTGTTCCATTAAAAGAACGAGGGATGGGGTTCTACTCCAATCTGTTCGTAGTTCCCAAAAAAGAGGGAACGTTCAGACCAATCTTAGATCTCAAGATCCTAAACAAGTTTCTCAAGGTTCCATCGTCCAAAATGGAAACCATTCGAACAATCCTTCCATCCAGAAAGGTCAATTCTTGACCACGGTGGATTTAAAGGATGCGTATCTACATATTCCTGTCCACAAGGAACATCATCGGTTCCTAAGGTTCGCATTCCTGGACAAGCATTACCAGTTCGTGGCGCTTCCTTTCGGATTAGCCACTGTTCCAAGGATTTTCACAAAGGTACTAGGGTCCCTTCTGGCGGTGCTAAGACCAAGGGGCATTGCTGTAGTACCTTACTTGGACGACATTCTGATTCAAGCGTCGTCCCTTCCTCAAGCAAAGGCTCACACGGACATAGTCCTGGCCTTTCTCAGATCTCACGGATGGTAAGTGAACGTGGAAAAGAGTTCTCTATCTCCGTCGACAAGAGTTCCCTTCTTGGGAACAATAATAGACTCCTTAGAAATGAGGATTTTTCTGACAGAGGCCAGAAAAACAAAACTTCTAAACTCTTGTCGGATACTTCCTTCCGTTCCTCTTCCTTCCATAGCACAGTGCATGGAAGTGATAGGTTTGATGGTAGCGGCAATGGACATAGTTCCTTTTGCGCGCATTCATCTAAGACCATTTCAATTGTGTATGCTCAGTCAGTGGATTGGGGACTATACAGACTTGTCTCCGAAGATACAAGTAAATCAGAGGACCAGAGACTCACTCCGTTGGTGGCTGTCCCTGGACAACCTGTCGCTAGGGGTGACCTCCCGCAGACCAGAGTGGGTCATTGTCACGACCGACGCCAGTCTGATGGGCTGGGGCGCGGTCTGGGGATCCCTGAAAGCTCAGGGTCTTTGGTCTCGGGAAGAATCTCTTCTACCGATAAATATTCTGGAACTGAGAGCGATATTCAATGCTCTCAAGGCTTGGCCTCAGCTAGCGAGGGCCAAGTTCATACGGTTTCAATCAGACAACATGACGACTGTTGCGTACATCAACCATCAGGGGGGAACAAGGAGTTCCCTAGCGATGGAAGAAGTGACCAAAATCATTCAATGGGCGGAGACTCGCTCCTGCCACCTGTCTGCAATCCACATCCCAGGAGTGGAAACTTGGGAAGCGGATTTTCTGATTCGTCAGACATTGCATCCGGGGGTGTGGGAACTCCATCCGGAAATCTTTGCCCAAATCACTCAACTGTGGGGCATTCCAGACATGGATCTGATGGCCTCTCGTCAGAACTTCAAGGTTCCTTGCTACGGGTCCAGATCCAGGGATCCCAAGGCGACTCTAGTAGATGCACTAGTAGCACCTTGGACCTTCAACCTAGCTTATGTATTCCCGCCGTTTCCTCTCATCCCCAGGCTGGTAGCCAGGATCAATCAGGAGAGGGCGTAGGTGATCTTGATAGCTCCTGCGTAACCACGCAGGACTTGGTAGGCAGATCTGGTGAATATGTCATCGGCTTCACCATGGAAGCTACCTTTGAGACGAGACCTTCTTGTTCAAGGTCCGTTCGAACATCCGAATCTGGTCCTACTCCAGCTGACTGCTTGGAGATTGAACGCTTGATCTTATCAAAGCGAGGGTTCTCAGATTCTGTTATTGATACTCTTGTTCAGGCCAGAAAGCCTGTAACTAGAAAAATTTACCACAAAATATGGAAAAAATATATCTGTTGGTGTGAATCTAAAGGATTCCCTTGGGACAAGGTAAAGATTCCTAGGATTCTATCCTTTCTTCAAGAAGGATTGGAGAAAGGATTATCTGCAAGTTCCTTGAAGGGACAG
Source organism: Bombina bombina (assembly GCF_027579735.1). Taxonomy (NCBI): domain Eukaryota; kingdom Metazoa; phylum Chordata; class Amphibia; order Anura; family Bombinatoridae; genus Bombina; species Bombina bombina. Next base: position 1,096,961,770 of record NC_069501.1, on the reverse strand, counting down.
ATTTCTGCCTTGTCTGTGTTACTTCACAAAGAGCTGGCAGCTGTGCCAGATGTTCAAGCCTTTGTTCAGGCTCTGGTTAGAATCAAGCCTGTTTACAAACCTTTGACTCCTCCTTGGAGTCTCAACTTAGTTCTTTCAGTTCTTCAGGGGGTTCCGTTTGAACCCTTACATTCCGTTGATATTAAGTTATTATCTTGGAAAGTTTTGTTTTTGGCTGCAATTTCTTCCGCTAGAAGAGTTTCAGAATTATCTGCTCTGCAGTGTTCTCCTCCTTATCTGGTGTTCCATGCAGATAAGGTGGTTTTACGTACTAAACCTGGTTTTCTTCCAAAAGTTGTTTCTAACAAAAACATTAACCAGGAGATAGTCGTGCCTTCTTTGGGTCCGAAACCAGTTTCGAAGAAGGAACGTTTGTTGCACAATTTGGATGTTGTTCGCGCTCTAAAATTCTATTTAGATGCTACAAAGGATTTTAGACAAACATCTTCCTTGTTTGTTGTTTATTCTGGTAACAGGAGAGGTCAAAAAGCAACTTCTACCTCTCTCTCTTTTTGGATTAAAAGCATCATCAGATTGGCTTACGAGACTGCCGGACGGCAGCCTCCTGAAAGAATCACAGCTCATTCCACTAGGGCTGTGGCTTCCACATGGGCCTTCAAGAACGAGGCTTCTGTTGATCAGATATGTAGGGCAGCGACTTGGTCTTCACTGCACACTTTTACCAAATTTTACAAGTTTGATACTTTTGCTTCTTCTGAGGCTATTTTTTGGGAGAAAGGTTTTGCAAGCCGTGGTGCCTTCCATTTAGGTGACCTGATTTGCTCCCTCCCTTCATCCGTGTCCTAAAGCTTTGGTATTGGTTCCCACAAGTAAGGATGACGCCGTGGACCGGACACACCTATGTTGGAGAAAACAGAATTTATGTTTACCTGATAAATTACTTTCTCCAACGGTGTGTCCGGTCCACGGCCCGCCCTGGTTTTTTAATCAGGTCTGATGATTTATTTTCTTTAACTACAGTCACCACGGTATCATATGGTTTCTCCTATGCAAATATTCCTCCTTAACGTCGGTCGAATGACTGGGGTAGGCGGAGCCTAGGAGGGATCATGTGACCAGCTTTGCTGGGCTCTTTGCCATTTCCTGTTGGGGAAGAGAATATCCCACAAGTAAGGATGACGCCGTGGACCGGACACACCGTTGGAGAAAGTAATTTATCAGGTAAACATAAATTCTGTTTTTCACTACAATTTAACCTGCTTTTGTCAATATTTTAGTATATATTATTTTTCTGTTAGATAAAATATGTGTATTGTGAATTTTGAGCAGCTTGTTTAAAATTTCACAAACACTTGTGAGAGAGCTTCAGACATACCCTGGGAACTCCCCTGTTCAGCCCAGGGAACTGCCCTGTCCCTCCCACTTTCTGAAAGTGTCAGTTTTTATTTTGCAATAGCATCAAATTCAAGGTGCAATTTGTATATATAAACAGAAATATACAAAGTATGATCCTATTTTGTTAAAGTAACACAGAATCTTTAAAAACATGATCAGAATTTATAAAATCACTGCTAGAGCTAAATCTAAATGTATTAAAATATAAATGAGAAATTGCAAAGCTTAAATGCAATAATACTGAAATGACCCAATCTAAAGCAATCTAAAATACAGAGCACAAAGTGTAAGTGTAACAAAACTCGCATATTATGCAGTGCGGTATTACACTGGGCTTGATTGGTGGCAGCACATATATGCCGCTTGTGATTGGTTCACCCAATGTGTTCAGCTAGCTCCTGGTAGTTAATTGTTGCTTCTTTAGAAAAGGATAACAAGATAATTAATCAAATTTTTTAATGGAAGTATAGGAAGTTGTTTCAAATTGTATGCTATATCTGAATCATGAAAGAAACAAATTAGTGTTTGCACTGCAAGATCAGCATACAATATACATGTCCTGAAAGCCTTATAACTGCCATTTTTTTCAGAGCAGTCCAGGGCTACACTACTTAAAAGGGACATGTTACTCAACATAAATAATTTTATTTTTATATAGCTGATGTTGTCTTTATTTAAAACTAAGCACAGCTCACCCGAGTACCTACTCTGTGAGAATTTACCATTTATCTGCACGGTTCACACTTTGCTTTACTTTCATTCTGCAGGATTTTGCTATAATCTCATGGAATATTACCATGATTTTGCAAGATTTCATAGTAAACTTCCTTAAACTGAGGAGGAAATAGTGACTGTGCCTGCACATACCAGATGCATGCTTCCTTTTATTATCTGGGACAAGCTTCCAGATTTGATGTTTAATGGGACAGTCTAGTCCAAAACAAACTTTCATTATTTAGATAGGGCATGCCATTTTAAACAATTTTCCAATTTACTTCTATAACCAATTTTGCTTTGTTCTCTTGGTATTCTTAGTTGAAAGCTAAATCTAGGAGGTTCATATGCTAATTTATAAGCCCTTGAAGGCCGCCTCTTAGCTCAGGGTATTTTGACAGTTTTTCACCACTAGAGGGTGTTAGTTCATGTGCTTCATATAGATAACACTGTGCTCATGCACGTGGAGTTCCTATGAGCCAGCACTGATTGGCTACAATGCAAGTCTGTCAAAAGAACTGAAATAAGGGGGCAGTTTGCAGAGGCTTAGATACAAGATAATCACAGAGGTAAAAATTGTATTAATATAACTGTGTTAGTTATGCAAAACTAGGGAATGGGTAATAAAGGGATTATCTATCTTTTAAAACAATAAATATTCTGGGATAGACTGTCCCTTTAAAGTTCATCTTGCAAATCACTGTGTAGCACTACCCTATACTCCAAAAAGCTCAGGCAAACTGCAACTTACTTTATTATGGGGAGATGCTCAAATGTCTCTGGGAACGATAAAGTGCAATTTTCTGAACTAAATTACAAGAGCAGACAATATAAATTACCAACTATTATAACTTACATTTTTTTTTTCTAGGAATTTGCAGCCCCTCCTTCAGATACTCCTAATAAGGGATATATTGGTAAGTAAATTAATGAAGCTAGCGGCTATAAATCAGTAATTCAGTGCTTTAAAGGAAATACAAGATATATATTGTTATTAACCAATTCGCTACTGGAAATTTCAGAAAATAATTTGCCCAAAGTACTATAGAAATTTTAGCATTTTTTATCACTTTGTTTAAACAAAATTAGAACCTCAATTTTTTTTATTTATTTACCTATGAGATAGGGGCTTGGCATTTTGATAGTATGTATATATGTATATATATATATATATATATATATATATATATATATATATATATATATATATATATATATATATATATATATATATATATGTATATGTTCACCTTTTTGCAAACTGGGATTCTCACTGTAATTATAAGACAAATGGTTTTAAAAGCTTCTCTGGGATCTCCTTTGTTTAAAAATAGCAGACATGCATGGCTTTGCCATTGGTTTTTGGCAATTAGAAGGCCTCTTATTGCAGCTGCGCACCACACACACATGAAATTTCTGGCAGTGAAGGGTTAATTGGTTAGCTTGTAAGGTTAATATTTACTCTAGTGTTTGGATTACCCTCCCACCTAATGATCCCTATCTTAATCCTCCCAAACAGGATACTTTTGTTAACAAATTAGACTAGACTAAATTAGACTCATTTTGGTATATAATATTTGATTTGTCATTATTAAGAATTTTATGTGAAATGTCTGAAAATGTATGCGACAAGTACTAAACTTAGATGTTCTTATTTCTAAAAGATGTCTACAAACCTCAGCTTAGCATTATTATTAATACCTTACAATTATTTATTTTACAAGATATGACGAGTCCACGGATTTCATCCTTGTGGGATTTAACCTCCTGCTAGCAGGAAGTGGCAAAGAGCACCACAGCAGAGCTGTATATATAGCTCCTCCCTTCCCCTCCCCCTCCAGTCATTCTCTTTGCCTGTCTTAGTGATAGGAAGAGGTAAAGTGAGGTGTTAGTTTTAGATTCTTCAATCAAGAACTTTTTTATTTTAAAATGGTGCCAGTGAGTACTATTTTCCTCAGGGAGAAATCGTCAGTCTATTACTTCCCAAGAGGAGTGAAGACATTTTAATTTTTTGCCCTGATGTTGATGATCTTAGCAAATATTATCTAAGAACCATGCTGGTTCCCACCGAGCAGTTGAAGGTAGTGTAAAGAAACATCTTCAGTGTGGAGAACCCTGTCATGCTACAAGCAGCATTGAGGTATGTTCAGTCATTTGTTTCTGGGGAGACTTGATACATCGGAACAGGCTGACATTATTCCCTATCGGGGAGGGTAAATCAATATGCACTACATGTAGAGTAATGGCGTACCTGGAATTCCCTTTATATTATCTGCTAAATGTGTCTAATATCACTTATGATAATGTTTTAGTATGGGCTGAACGCTGGGAGATGCGGTTGCTGGCTAAAAACGTCATACATTTTTTCTGACCTAAGGGTGTATAGTTTTTGTTGTTGTCAGGCAGTGAGGCTTGATATTGGGACATGCTTGTGTAAGAGGGGCACATGGCTTTATGTTTTATTACTAGTGACATGTTTGGGGTTTTGCAACCCATGCGGGTCTCTGTAACAGCTAGTGTTACGCCCACAAGTGGTGGGGCCTATTTCAGACGCTCAGTTTCACCCGGATTGCATAGTGTCAGAACTCATCTCTCCACCTTAACTGTCTGACATCTGAGAATTCTGTAATTCCACCTTAACTATGAAGCCGCACCTTTTTACCTTACTTAAACCATTTCCTGAGGGCAGACAGGTGCTTAGTTAATGAGTTTAGTAGCTGAGCTAACACTGCATATTGTGCTCTTTAGATTACCCTTTTGTTACAACAGGATTTAATTCTGAAAATCGTTTTGAACTTTTATATTGCTTGTGCAAATCTTTCTTCACTCCTGAAACTACCTGCTTCACCGGATCACGAATTACTATCAGCGCAGCTCCTCAGTTCTAACCGTTCACACGCTGCCTGAGGATTTCTCTTCTGTCCTAATCTGACAGATCAGCTGTTACAACGGATAGCTAAAGACCACTCACCGGTAAGAGTGAAACAGTGACTGAATGGTTCCTTGTTATTTAAACTCCTACCTGAATTAATTAACCCCTTGGGTTCCTGTTTTCTCTAACAGCTGATTCTGTAAGAGACTGCTCCAGGTTTTAACCTGTGTCACTCTGTTCTTTTCAAGATATAATAATTCACTCCAAGCCATACGCTTCTCATCTACATATGATAAGCAGGTGCTGAGTGAAACATTCCATCTAGATCTGCAGTTGAAGATCCATATACAATTAACTTGCTATACTTCCTGTCAGTTACTAACAGATTAACTAAGCCCAAATAATGGATCCAGCGGATCTACCTCAAGTTGTTTATGGCTTATCTCAGAGGGTAGACCAACTCGGTCAGGCTCTAAGTAATCTTCAAGTTGAAAATGAAACGTTAAAGGACCAGTCAACACATTAGAGTTGCATAATCAACAAATGCAAGATAACAAGACAATGCAATAGCACTTAGTCTGAACTTCAAATGAGTAGTAGATTTTTTTATAACAAATTTCAAAGTTATGTATATTTCCACTCCCCTTGTACCATGTGATAGCAATCAGCCAATCACAAATGCATATACGTATAGTCTGTGAATTCTTGCACATGCTCAGTAGGATCGGGTGATTCAAAAAGTGTAAATAATAAAAGACTGTGCACATTTTTGTTAATAGAAGTAAATTGGAAGTTGTTTAAAATTACATGCTGTATCTAAATCATGAAAATGTAATTTAACCTGAGTGTCCCTTTAAGGAAGGTCATCAAGGACTCCCTATCTGCTAAAGTGGTACCACCTGATGCATGCCCAGAACCACAGTTATCCCCTCCTGATTTATTTTCAGGGGACAGACGTATGTATAGACAGTTCAGGAATGCCTGTCTACTTATGTTCACTTTAAAGCCAAAGACCTACCAGAATGATAAAATAAAGGTGCTCACGGTAATATCTTACCTCAGAGGGGAGCCAAGAATTTGGGCAGATTCATTTTATGAAAACAACAACCCTATCATCAACTCCTTAAATGATTTTCTGATTGCCATGGATGAGTTATATCTGGACACCAACTCACAGTTAACTGCAGAAACAAAGATGAGGGCTTTGAAACAGGGCAACAGGTCAGTTGAATTATATATAACTGATTTTAAGCAGTTTGCTACAGATTCCCAATGGAATCACATAGCCCTAAAAAATCAGTTTAGGTTAGGTCTCTCTGATCAAGTAAAAGATGAGTTAGCTCGAGTGGAACTTCCTTACAACCTCATACGCATAAGAGAGGGAGATGAGTGGTTGACAGCATTTAGAACGAGATATGGGTTATATGAGTATTTGGTAATGCCTTTTGGTCTGTGTAACGCTCCGGCAACGTTCCAGCATTTTGTCAATGATGTTTTCAGGGATCTTCTTGACATATGTGTGATAGTTTATCTCGATGACATTTTAATATACTCCCAAAACTTGGAGGATCACATTAAACACGTCACATGGGTATTATCAAGATTACAAATACATCGATTGTATGCCAAGGCAGAAAAATGCCTTTTCCATACAGAAAAGATCTCCTTTTTGGGATATGATATATCCCCAGAGGGAATACAGATGCAGGATAACAAGGTGGAAGCGGTAAAAGATTGGCCAACACCTTCTAACCGTAAGGAGCTTCAACGCTTCCTCTGGTTTAGTAACTATTATAGGAAATTTATCAAAGGTTATTCCGCTATCGCTAAACCCCTAACTGCCCTTACGGGCTGCACAACACGCTTTTTGTGGAATCCATCAGCGGCTCAAGCCTTTCTCACATTGAAAACTGCGTTCACCTCTGCTCCGATACTCTGACATCCAAATCCGGAGTTGCAATACTTTTTAGAAGTGGATTCTTCAGATTACGCTTTAGGTTCAGTTTTATCCCAGAGAGAAGACTTGAATCATCCTCTTCATCCAGTAGCATTTTATTCTAAAGTTATGTCTCCTCCGGAGATCAACTACCCAATAGGAGAGAAAGAGTTGTTATCCATTAAAAGATCATTTGAGCATTGGAGACATCTTTTAGAAGGAACACGATTACCCATAATAGTATATACAGATCATAAAAATCTGGAATTTCTCCAAAGGAACAAGACACTCTCTGCCAGACAGGTTCGCTGGAGTCTATATTTCAGCAGATTCCATTTTCAGATCATATACAGACCCGCTTCAAGGAATGGTAAGGCTGACGCCTTATCCCGGAAGGACCCAAAGCCACTAAATGACCACAATCCAAAGGAAATCATACCACATGATAGATACATTGGTATCACCTCAACTTTCGCCTCTAAACTCAAAGAGGCTTTGGTCCAAGACTTGGATACTCCATCACAACTCCATACCGCTTCAGATGGTATAGGATACATCAAAGACAAGATTTATGTACCCCAGACTCTAAGACAGGAGTTAATCAAGGAACACCACGACTCTCCTCTTTCTGGCCATCCAGGAATTTCCAGGACGAAGGATTTGATAGCAAGGAACTATTGGTGGCCTAAGATGAACATGAGTATCAAGGAATACATACAAGATTGTACAATTTGTACCACATCGAAATCAGAAAGAAGACCCCCATACGGGTTATTAATGCCTATACAAGTTCCTGATAAACCATGGACCCACCTGGGCATGGATTTTATCATCGATTTGCCTCTCTCACTTGGAATGAACACGATATTGGTAGTTGTTGATTTGATGACAAAAATGGCCCATTTCATCCCATATCGGAAACTTCCAACCTCCGCAGAAACAGCCCAGTTATTTATAGATAATGTTCTGAAACTTCATGGCATACCAACCATTCTGACCACCGACAGGGGGACTCAGTTTACCTCCAGGTTTTGGAGGAATCTATGTCAGAAACTACAAATAAACCATAGGTACACCACAGCTTATCACCCACAGACGAACGGCCAAACAGAGCGTCTGAATCAATGGCTAGAACAGTACATTAGATCCTATTGTGCATTCCACCAAGAAGACTGGATGAATTATTTATCAACCGCTGAGTTTGCATACAACAACACACTCAACTCTTCATCTCGAATGACTCCCTTCTACGCCAACTATGGGTTCCATCCAAAAATGTCCTTTCTCACAACCACCAGTTCTCCAAGTCCCAAAATTGATGATATAGCTGATAGGATGACACAAAATTTGCAATTACTCCAAAAACATTTGCAATCTGCTCAAAACGCCCAGAAAAAATATTATGATCTGAGAAGAAGACCACCACCTCAATACGTAGTCAGTGACTGGGTATGGCTTTCGACCAAAAATTTGAGATTGCAAATCCCAAGCAAAAAATTAGCCAGTCTGTTCATAGGCCCGTTTCAGATTATACGAATCATCAATCAAAATGCAGTAGCACTTCAATTACCTCCCTCTCTGGCCATCCACTCCACTTTCCACGTTTCTCTGATCAAACCAGCTTCCTCCTCTGGCACACAGATTTTACCACCCAAGCCACCGATTCTGGATGCAGAAGAATACGAAGTGAAAGAATTACTTGATTCTCGGATTACTAAAGGTGAACTCCAGTACCTTGTCCGATGGAAGGGTTATCCACCAGATGAGGATACCTGGGAACCATCATCTCACGTGAATGCTCCAAGACTTGTTGCTCAGTTCCACAGGAGGAACCCTGATCGCCCCAGGCTGCAAGCCTTGGGAAGGCTTGCCTGAAGGGGGGGTTATGTCAGAACTCATCTCTCCACCTTAACTGTCTGACATCTGAGAATTCTGTAATTCCACCTTAACTATGAAGCCGCACCTTTTTACCTTACTTAAACCATTTCTTGAGGGCAGACAGGTGCTTAGTTAATGAGTTTAGTAGCTGAGCTAACACTGCATATTGTGCTCTTTGGATTACCCTTTTGTTACAACAGGATTTAATTCTGAAAATCGTTTTGAACTTTTATATTGCTTGTGCAAATCTTTCTTCACTCCTGAAACTACCTGCTTCACCGGATCACGAATTACTATCAGCGCAGCTCCTCAGTTCTAACCGTTCACACGCTGCCTGAGGATTTCTTTTCTGTCCTAATCTGACAGATCAGCTGTTACAACGGATAGCTAAAGACCACTCTCCGGTAAGAGTGAAACAGTGACTGAATGGTTCCTTGTTATTTAAACTCCTACCTGAATTAATTAACCCCTTGGGTTCCTGTTTTCTCTAACAGCTGATTCTGTAAGAGACTGCTCCAGGTTTTAACCTGTGTCACTCTGTTCTTTTCAAGATATAATAATTCACTCCAAGCCATACGCTTCTCATCTACATATGATAAGCAGGTGCTGAGTGAAACATTCCATCTAGATCTGCAGTTGAAGATCCATATACAATTAACTTGCTATACTTCCTGTCAGTTACTAACACATAGACAGCAAAGTCTTGGGCTCCGGTGGGGCCTAACTCGTTTGACTATTCGAAGGGTTTTCACAGCTTCCTAAGTAGCAGCAATGTATTCCGGGGGCAGGTAGGCGCCACAGCAGAGCTATGGCGAGGGGCAGGGGCCTGAAGAAATAAAGAGTTTTTTGTCATAACTGTTAAATTAATTTATATTGCTTTTTACACATCTAAGCAAGCTGATGCAATATTATTAGAATATTTTGGGCACATTAAAACAATTTTTATTGCCACAAATGCTGTTTTAAAGATAACAGAAAAATTGTTGAGCTTTTATTATTTAAAGGCGCAGTACACTTTTTATGTAAAGTTTTTTGCCTTAAGAGGTCAATAAATAAAGCTAAGAACAACTATTATTGCTATTACTAGTCTGTTTAACATGTCTGAGCTTAAGGAAATCACTTGTTCTATGTGTTTAGATGCCATTGTGGAACCCCCACTTACTTTTTGTCCCTCATGTACTGAAAGGGCCTTACAATGTAAAACTCAAATTTTATTTAAGGCTAAGGATGATTCTCAGTCTGAGAAGAATCAGGGTATACCGCAAATTTTTCCCCAAGCATCACAACCTTTAACGCCCACACAAGCGACGCCGGGTTCTTCAACCGCGTCTAATTCATTTACTCTGCAGGATATGGCTGCAGTTATGTCAACTACCCTTACAGAGGTATTATCTAAGTTGCCAGTGTTACAGGGCAAACGTAACAGGACAGCAGTCAATGTGAATACTGAGTCCTCTGATGCTTTGTTAGCTATTTCCGATGTACCCTCACAGGGATCTGATTTGGGGGTCAGGGAACTTCTGTCTGAGGGGGAACTTTCCAATTCGGGAAGTGTGTTACCTCAGACGGACACGGACGTTATGTCCTTTAGATTTAAGCTTGAACACCTCCGCCTGTTACTTCGGGAGGTTTTAGCGACTCTGGATGACTGTGACTCTATTATGGTGCCACCAGAGAAATTGTGTAAGATGGACAAATACTTAGAGGTACCTGCTTACACGGATGTTTTTCCGGTTCCTAAGAGAATTTCGGAGATTATTAAGAGGGAATGGGACAGACCGGGCATCCCGTTCTCACCTTCTCCTAATTTTAAGAAAATGTATCCCATATCTGACACTGTTCGGGACTCTTGGCAAACAGTCCCTAAGGTGGAGGGAGCTATTTCTACCCTGGCTAAGCGTACAACTATTCCTATTGAGGACAGTTGTGCTTTCAAAGACCCTATGGATAAGAAATTGGAGGGTCTTCTAAAGAAATTGTTTATTCATCAGAGTTTCCTTTTACAACCGATGGCCTGCATTGTACCAGTTACCACTGCGGCGGCCTTCTGGTTCGATGCATTAGAAGAGTCTCTTAAAACTGAGACTCCTTTTAGAGGATATTTTTGATAGAATTAAGGCTCTTAAGCTGGCTAATTCTTTTATTACAGATGCCGCCTTTCAGATTCCCAAATTGGCGGCTAAGAATGCCGGATTTGCCATTTTAGCACATAGAGCGTTATGGTTAAAATCTTGGTCTGCTGATGTGTCATCTAAGTCAAATATTTTGGCTATTCAGGCCTGACTTGAAAGAAATAATTTCTGACATCACGGGAGTTAAGGGTCATCTCCTTCCTCAAGATAAGACAGCTAAACTGAGGGGTAAACAAAATAATTTTTGTTCCTTTCGGAACTTCAAAGGAGTCCCCTCTTCTTCCGCTAAACAGGAAGGGACTTTTGCTCAGGCCAAGCCCGTCTGGAGACCCAACCAGGCTTGGAACAAGGGTAAACAACCCAAGAAGCCCGCTGGTGCTACCAAGACAGCATGAAGGGGTGGCCCCCGATCCGGGACCGGATCTAGTAGGGGGCAGACTTTCTCTCTCTCTGCCCAGGCTTGGGTAAGAGATGTTCAGGGCCCCTGGGCACTGGAAATCGTGGCCAACGGGTATCAACTGGAATTAAAAAATTCTCTCCCAAGGGGAAGGTTTTACGTACCAAACCTGGTTTCCTTCCTAAGGTTGTTTCTAATAAGAATATTAATCAGGAAATGTTGTTCCTTCATTATGTCCTAATCCTTCTTCTAAGAAGGAGCGTTTGTTGCATAACTTGGACGTGGTCCGTGCCCTGAAGTTTTACTTGCAGGCGACTAAAGAATTCAGTCAATCATCTTCATTATTTGTTGTTTTTTCTGGAAAGCGTAGGGGCCAGAAAGCTTCGGCTACCTCTCTTTCTTCTTGGATGAAGAGTATCATCCGTCTGGCGTATGAGACTGCTGGACAGCAGCCTCCTGAAAGAATTGCGGCTCATTCCACTCGGGCTGTAGCTTCCTCATGGGCATTTAAAAACGATACTTCTGTTGAACAGATTTGCAAGGCTGCAACTTGGTCGTCTCTTCCCACTTTTTCAAAATTTTACAAATTTTACAAATGTGATACTTTTGCAGCAGGTGGTGCCTTCCGTTTTTAGGTTCCTGTCTTGTCCCTCCCTTTCATCCGTGTCCTGTAGCTTTGGTATTGTATCCCATAAGTAATGATGAAATCCATGGACTTGTCATATCTTGTAAAAGAAAAGGAAATTTATGCTTACCTGATAAATTTATTTCTTTTACAATATGACGAGTCCACGGCCCACCCTGTCATTCCTAAGACTGGTATTTATTTTTTGTTAAACTTCAGTCACCTCTGCACCTTTGGCTTTTCCTTTCTCTTCCTAACTTCGGTCGAATGACTGGAGGGGGAGGGGAAGGGAGGAGCTATAACTCACCCTTTTCAGCATAAAGGATTGCAGGCTCATAGTAGTTAATTGAGGAATATACCCCTTTCACCTCTAATCCAACATCGAATAAAAATGTGGCGACACCTAATAAACTTCCTAAAAAGGGGTATAACCACACTTGTTTGTCTACTTTATTTCAAGATGGCGGCAAAGAAACCATCAAAATCAGACAAATTGACAAAGCAGACAGCTTCTAAGCCCCACACTATGTCTGCATACTTTACAGCAGCTGAACAGTCACCAGCAACTGTTACTAAGGACAAACCTTCCTCAAAATAGAGAGTCTACACAATTAAACTCAGCCATGGATACCACCCAGATCCCTACTTCTTTACTATCTCGCTTTGCCTTGAAGCAAGAGATCAGACAAGTCTTAAAGATGTCTAAGAGAAGAATTAACTGAATTGAGGCAAGATCTTCAAAGTATTGGATTCAGGGTGGATATGCTAGAAGTGGATAGTGAAGATATAAGAGAAGATATTCAAAAAATAGATAACAAATCATCACTACAACAACAAACAATTGATTCTCTCCTGGACAAAATAGAAGATCCTGAAAACAGAAGCAGGAGAAAGAATCTAAGACTTAAAGGCATCCCAGAATCAGTTTTACCAAGGGATTTTCCTGAGTATCTTCAAGCTTTATTCACTGCTATAAAAGAATCATCGTACCTTGACAGCATTTTATGGGTGAGAGCACATAGGGCTTTGCACCCCAGACCTCCTGATACAGCTCCCCTCAGAGATTTATTAGATTTAAAAAATTCCTGGAAAAAGAAATGTTGTTAAACAATCGAGACAATGACAACAGCCCATAAGATTCAGGGACAACATTATCCAATTCTTTCAGGACTTATCAACAAGAATTTACAACGCAGGAAGGAATTCGCTCCGCTCACCACCATTTTAAGCAACAAAAAAATTCTGTACCGATGGGGCTTTCCAGTCCAACTCCTGGTAATCCAGGACAACAAAAGACTTATTTGCACATCACCCGAAGATATGACAGCATTCGGTAAAGAGCTAGGTCTAGACCTGCCAATGGATGTAACCTCATCATCTGGACCATCTGAAGTCCCATCCAAAGATCAAACTCAAATCCTGCAAGATGGCAGACCAAGGCACTACGCAAGCAAACTACAACACGCCCTCTGAACAAAGATCACAAAAAAACACCATCGCCAAGATCTCTTCCCTCCTCCAGCTCTGAAGGTGACTGATAAAGGCATACCTAACCTATTAATATGTGAGTACCAAAGGCTGATTACCTACAAACACCAACCACCTCAAGTAATATGTATGTCATTCTCCTACTGCAAGGAAAACTTAAAGACCCCAAAAATACTTTTTAATATACCCATGTTACTGACTTTGTCAGCGATTTGGGATAGAAATATCTAAAGTTACAGTGAAAGAGATTCTTACTACGTTTTTTCTTCCCCCAGATTGTTTCTCTATTTTCGTGTCTTATTTTAAACTTGGAGACATGTTTGTATTTTTTATTGTTATTGTTCTTTTTGTTCTGATGCAATATTGTGCTTCTCTAAAATGTACTTATAATGTGACACTTTCTTTAAACAATGTAGAAGGGGCCATTAGGAATTCCCACACTCAAAAACAACACATGTTTAGGTCTCCCACTCAACCTTACCTTTATAATTCCCTAACATCCAATGTCTCCTAACACCACTAAAACACCACGCTCCTTGTTATATTGACCCAAAACGCTAAAGGTCTTAATTCACCAAATAAACGGTCTAAAGCGCTATCAGACATTGCAAAACGCCAAGCTGATATTGTATACTTACAGGAAACCCACTTTAGAAAACGCCACCAGTCAAAATACTTAGGGCAAACCTACACACAACACTACCATGGCTCACATCACCATCCAACATTCTCCCCATATCGCTACTAAATATCGATATTAAACTTTGCACCAAAATCATTACAACCCGTCTCAATAGAATTCTCCCATACCTGATCCATACTAACCAAGCCGGATTTATCCCCCATCGCGGGGCTAGAGACAATACTACTAAAATCATAAACATCATTGAATATACTAACAAACATCGCATTCCTTCAATAATACTCTCTATGGACGCCGAAAAGGCATTTGACCGCTTGAACTGGTCATTCCTCTCACATACTCTAACAAGTTTTGGCTTAGACGAAAAACTTACCCATAAAATTTTCGCCCACTGCCAAAGGTAAATTAAATGATTCTCTGTCACACCCTTTCCATATCTATAATGGCACCAGACAGGGATGCCACTTGTCCCCAACCCTGTTCATTTTAGCGATGGTGGTCCTTGCAGCTTATATAGGAGCTTCCTCCACTATCGAAGGCATCACTATAGGCCACACAGAATATAAAACCTCCCTTTATGCTGACAATGTTATTCTCACATTGACTAAAATGAAAACTTCCATCCCTTCTTTAATGTCCCTACTTGAGCTTTACGGAGATCTCTCGACTTTCGCATCAACTACTCAAAATCAAAATTCCTGAGCCTAGGAGCATCACATGAAGATATACTACTTCCAAAGTCATAACAATTTCGACATCAACCAGTGGCACTTAAATATCTCCTGTATCCTAAGAAACTAATCACACTAAATTATGACCCCCTTAAGTCCCAGGTTAACTCTACTTTACAATCCTGGGCTAGCAAACCCATTTCCTGGATGGGCAGAGTCAATGCGGTTAAAATGGTGATACTCCGTAAAATTCTATATATCCTCCAAACCCTGCCCATTCCTACCCCAGACCCTGTTAGCTATAAACTACATAAACTCATTCATATGGAAAAACAAACACCCCAGAATAGCTACACACACCTTATACAGACCCAGACTTAAAGGAGGACTAGGGGCACCTCACCTCATTATCTATCACCGCATGACTTTTCTAACTAGAATAGTGGACTGGCGCAAACATGGCAAACATAAAGAATGGGTATCCCTAGAGCTAAATCTTTTTAATTGTAACCAAATAGGAAGTATGTGCTGGCTTTCAGACATACGTGAACAGATACACCTCCATCCTCACACTCCTATACATGAAACATTTAAGATTTGGGATAAAACCCTGAAAAATTATAAGTCTATCTCCACTCAACAATCCCCCTTAACTCCTCTGTTGCACAATCCTAACCTTCCCTTACAATTGGCATTAGCTGACTTAAATACCCAAACGCTACACCGAGCTATACCCTGCTATTTACTAATACAAAATGGTAAACTGAAAACTAAAGATGAAATTGCAAGCATTCTAAATCCTACACTACAAGGATGGTTTACCTACCACCAAATCTCACACTATCTTTCAACACACTTGAACAAACGCAACTTATTCAGGACCCTCACGCCATTTGAAACACTGTTATCTACCACATCCTCATACAGGGATCCTTTCCCTATCATAATAACTACTCGTGTCTCATCAATACGACAACCCCCTTCATACGTTATAAAAGGGAAAACGGAGATTGAGGACCAACTACCACCAAAATCATGGCAGAAAATATATAAACAAATGAGCTCCTCTTCCTTCTCCATAGCAATAACGGAAATGAATATGAAACTTTTGTGTAGGTGGCACTACACACCAGACTAACTAGGTAAAATGATCACTGGATATCCCACAGACTGTTGGAGAGGTTGTGAACACAGAGGCACCTTTAACCACATCTGGTAGACGTGCCCCATAGTACAGCAATATTGGCTAAATATTAGAGAAGAAATAGAAAAAGTAATTGGCATTCCCTTGCCCCATAAGCCATGGGTGTTTCTGTTTAACCACTTTCCCCCTTTGAAATGCACATTACAACTCAAACTATTAACCATAATGGTAAATGCAGCTAAACGTTACATTCCATACAATTGGAAAAATCTTACTTTGCCAACAATACAATTTTGGAGTGATAGGGTCACTACGGCTATAGAGTTAGAACAATATCACTACTCAAGGGGTTAAAAAATAGACGAATACCTGTCAATTCGCCTTCTTTAGGAAGACTATATTAATTCCCTGTAAACCTTACAAGAACTAAGGAAAAATCAACCTCTATAATCATCACTTTGGAGCGCAATATATATATATATATATATATATATATATATATATATATATATATATATATAATATATCACCTCTTACCCCCTCTCTTCATGCCTTCTTCACATAACGCTTTTAAATAAACTCCAAGTTTAGACTGATACACTGTTGTAGAAAGTATTGAATAAGCATTGTTATGTCATCTTTCAAAATGTACTATTTCTTCAAAATCACGTTTTTGTTAATATTATTGTTTTTGTGTTTATTATATATTGCAAATTGTAAATGTACATGAAACAAGATTTATCCTGCAGTCACTGGACTATTTAAATAGGACCCTATGACCAAAGCCTCAACAAAATATCACATGTGTTATTGTGTTTACTGCAAATATTGCAACTCTGAGCTGTTAAAAAATATGTTTAGTGCAAATATACAGAACAGAATATTAGAAATGTTGAAAGTAATTTTGAGGACAGATTAATATATTTAGTTTACCCATAGTCATATTCTAGAGAAATTGAAGTGATCGTGTATATGTAAATATATCCACAATTAATCACTACATTGGAAAAGAACCACTATAAAATAAATGTCCAGGGACATAACTCCCAGATACAAATCTTTTCTCTTGCAAGGTGTATCCAGTCCACGGATTCATCCTTTACTTGTGGGATATTCTCATTCCCTACAGGAAGTGGCAAAGAGAGCACACAGCAAAGCTGTCCATATAGCTCCCCCTCTAGCTCCACCCCCCAGTCATTCTTTTTGCCGGCTCTAAGCACTAGGGTCTCTCTACGGGAGGGTAAAGTGAATGTGGTGTTAGAATTGTAGTTTTTATTATCTTCAATCAAAAGTTTGTTATTTTAAATGGTACCGGTTTGTACTATTTACTCTCTAGCAGAAAAGTGATGAAGATTTCTGCTGAGAGGAAAATGATTTTAGCATGTTGTAACTAAAATCCACTGCTGTTCCCACACAGGACTGAGGAGTACCAGAAAACTTCAGTTGGGGGGAACAGTTTGCAGGGTAATCTGCAATGAGGTATGTTCAGTCATTTATTTCTAGACAAGACTGAGATAATGCTAGAAGAGACTGACAATATCCCCATGAGGGGAGGGTAAGCTATGTTTACAGACTTAGTATGGAATTGAATGCTTACATAACAGGGCTAATTATGCTGGTTGACACTGATTCAGGGCAATCGATTGTTTATTCAAGAAAAATATCATTTGTAGACACTTTGAAAGTCCTTTTGGGGTTCTTTCTGGGGTTATTACCCACATGGCTGGTTTTTAGTCACTTAAGAGTGATTTACTAGGCCTCACAACTCCGGAGTAGAGTGGGAGGGGCCTAATTTCGCGCCTCAGATGCGCAGTTAGAATTGCAGAGAAGTTCATGCTGATTCACGTGGAGGGTCCTGCTGCTGTTTGAGGGCCTTATAGAAGCTTTATTCCCCCAAATCTGATCCCTAAGGGCAGGTAGGGCCACAGCAAGGCTGTGGCAAGGTGCTGTACTATTTTTAACCGGGTATTGGCTTTAGGCTGCTCCGGTTTGGGCATTAAGGGGTTAATCGTTTTGAAACTTGTGGTGCAATCTTATTAAGGCTTTAGGTACATACTGTGAAAATTTCAGGAGAATTGCTGCATTTTTCACTGTTTTGTAAAATTGTGTGCTCTTTTTACTTCTTAAAGGCACAGTAACGTTTTTTTCAAATTGTTTTTTATTTGATTAAAGTGATTTCCAAGCCTGCTTGTATATATTACTAGTCTATTAAACATGTCTGACACTAAGGAAAATCCGTGTTCAGTGTGTTTAGAAGCCATGGTGGAACCCCCTCTCAGAATGTGTCCCACTTGTACTGATATGTCTATACACTTTAAAGATCATATTGTTGCACTTAAAAATGTGGCCCAAGATGATTCTCAGACTGAAGGTAACGAGGGTAGCCCGTCTGCCTCTTCCCAAGTGTCACAACCAGTTACGCCTGCGCAAGCGACGCCTAGTACCTCTAGTGCGTCTAACACTTTTACATTACAAGACTTAGCGGCAGTCATGGATAATTCTCTTACAGCCTTCTTATCTAAACTTCCCGTGTTACCCGCAAAGCGTGATAGCTCCGTTTTAAGAACAGATTATGAGCTTTGGTAGCCGTATCCGATATACTCTCACAACGCTCTGAAGTGGGAGCGAGGGATTTGATGTCTGAGGGAGAAGTCTCTGATTCAGGAAGGGTTCCTCCTCAGACAGATTCAGATACATTGCCTTTTAAATTTAAACTAGAACACCTCCGCGTTTTGCTTAGGGAGGTATTAGCTACTCTGGATGACTGCGACCCTTTGGTGATCCCAGAGAAATTGTGTAAAATGGACAAGTACCTAGAGGTCCCGGTTTACACGGATACGTTTCCGGTCCCTAAGAGAATTGCGGATATCGTTACTAGGGAGTGGGATAGACCAGGTATTCCCTTTGCTCCCCCTCCTGTTTTTAAGAAAATGTTCCCCATACCTGACCCTGTGCGGGACTCGTGGCAGACGGTCCCTAAGGTGGAGGGGGCTATTTCTACACTTGCTAAACGCACAACCATACCAATTGAAGACAGTTGTGCTTTTAAAGACCCTATGGATAAGAAGTTAGAGGGTTTACTTAAGAAAATTTTTGTTCAACAAGGTTTTCTTCTCCAACCTATTGCCTGCATTATTCCTGTAACTACTGCAGCTGCTTTCTGGTTTGAGGCGCTGGAAGACTCGCTCCAGACGGAGACCTCATATGAGGAAATTATGGATAGAATTAAGGCTCTAAAGCTGGATAATTCTTTTATCACTGACGCCGCTTTCCAAATAGCTAAGTTAGAGGCGAAAAATTCAGGGTTCGCCATTCTGGCGCTCAGGGCGCTATGGCTAAAGTCCTGGTCGGCCGATGTGTCGTCTAAATCCAAGCTTTTGAACATCCCTTTCAAAGGAAAGACCCTCTTCGGGCCTGAATTGAAAGAGATTATTTCAGATATCACCGGGGGAAAAGGCCATGCTCTCCCTCAGGACAAGCCCTTTAAGACAAAGAACAAGGCTAATTTTCGTTCCTTTCGCAATTTCAGGAACGGCCCCGCTTCATCCTCTCCGGCTGCAAAGCAAAAGGGTAACTCTTCACAGCCCAAGGCAACCTGGAAACCTTACCAGGGCTGGAATAAGGGTAAACAGGCCAAAAAGCCTGCAGCTGCCACCAAGACAGCATGAAGGGGTAGCCCTCGATCCGGGACCGGATCTAGTAGGGGGCAGACTCTCTCTCTTCGCTCAGGCCTTGGCAAGAGATGTACACGATCCTTGGGCATTATAGATTGTAGCCCAGGGATACCTTCTAGAATTCAAGGACTCTCCTCCAAGGGGAAGGTTCCACATTTCTCGTCTGTCTACAGATCAGACAAAGAAAGAGGCGTTTTTACGCTGTGTGGAAGATCTACTTACAATGGGAGTGATCTACCCAGTTCCAATTGCGGAACAAGGACTGGGGTTTTACTCAAACCTGTTTGTGGTTCCCAAAAAAGAAAGAACTTTCAGACCAATCCTGGATCTCAAAATTCTAAACAAATTCCTCAGAGTCCCATCATTCAAGATGGAGACCATTCGGACAATCTTACCAATCATCCAGGAGGGTCAATATATGACTACTGTGGATCTAAAGGATGCGTATCTGCATATTCCTATCCACAAAGATCATCACCAGTTTCTCAGGTTCGCCTTTCTGGACAAGCATCAGTTTGTGGCTTTTCCTTTCGGGTTGGCCACTGCTCCCAGAATTTTCACAAAGGTACTAGGGTCACTCCTGCCGGTGCTAAGACCGCGGGGCATAGCAGTGGCGCCTTACTTAGACGACATCTTAATTCAGGCGTCAACTTTCCAAAGAACCAAATCTCACACGGAGATCTATTGGCCTTTCTGAGGTCTCACGGGTGGAAGGTGAACGTAAAAAAGAGTTCTCTCTCCCCCCTCACAAGAGTTCCATTCCTATGAACTCTGATAGACTCGATAGAAATGAAAATATTTCTGACGGAGGTCAGAAAGTTAAAACTGTTAACTACTTGCCGAGCTCTTCATTCCATTCCTCGGCCATCTGTAGCTCAGTGCATGGAGACAATCGGACTAATGGTAGCGGCAATGGACATAGTCCCTTTTGCTCGGATAAACCTCAGACCACTGCAACTATGCATGCTCAAACAGTGGAATGGGGATTATGCAGATTTGTCTCCTCAAATTCAGTTAGACCAGGAGACCAGAGACTCTCTTCTCTGGTGGTTGTCTCAGGATCACCTGTCTCAGGGAATAGTTTCCGCAGACCAGAGTGGATCATTGTAACGACCGACGCAGTCTGTTAGGCTGGGGTGCGGTCTGGGACTCCCCGAAAGCTCAGGGTTTATGGTCTCGGGAAGAAACTCTTCTCCCGATAAACATTCTGGAACTTAGGGCGATATTCAACGCTCTTCAGGCATGGCCTCAACTAGCTGCGGCCAAATACATCAGATTTCAGTCGGACAACATCACGACTGTAGCTTACGTCAATCATCAGGGGGGAACAAAGAGTTCCCTAGCAATGACGGAAGTAACCAAAATAATCAGGTGGGCGGGGGATCACTCCTGCCATTTCTCAGCAATTCACATCCCAGGAGTAGACAACTGGGAGGCGGATTTTTTAAGTTGTCAGACTTTTCACCCGGGGGAGTGGGAACTCCACCCGGAGGCATTTGCCCAGCTGACTCAGCTTTGGGGCATTCCAGAGTTGCATCTGATGGCGTCCCGTCAGAACACCAAACTTCCTCTCTACGGGTCCAGGTCCCGGGATCCCAAGGCGGTATTGATAGATGGTCTAGCAGCGCCTTGGTCCTTCAATCTGGCTTATGTTTTTCCACGTTTCCTCTCCTCCCGCGTCTGGTTGCCAGAATCAAGCAGGAGAAGGCTTCGGTGATTCTGATAGCGCCTGCGTGGCCACGCAGGACTTGGTATGCAGACCTAGTGGACATGTCCTCTGTCCCACCATGGACATTGCCAATGAGGCAGGATCTTCTGATACAGGGTCCGTTCAAGCATCCAAATTTAGTTTCTCTACGTCTGACTGCTTGGAGATTGAACGCTTAATTCTATCAAAGCGTGGGTTCTCTGAGTCAGTTATAGATACTCTGATTCAGGCTAGAAAGCCTGTCACCAGGAAAATCTACCATACGATATGGCGGAAATATCTTTGTTGGTGTGAATCCAAGGGTTACTCATGGAGTAAGATTAGGATTCCCAGGATATTGGCTTTTCTCCAAGAAGGATTGGAGAAAGGATTGTCAGCTAGTTCCTTAAAAGGACAAATATCTGCTTTGTCTATCCTGTTACACAAGCGTCTGGCAGAGGTACCAGACGTTCAAGCATTTGTTCAGGCTTTAGACAGAATCAAGCCTGTCTATAAACCTGTGGCTCCGCCATGGAGTTTGAATCTAGTTCTTTCAGTTCTTCAAGGGGTTCCGTTTGGACCTTTACATTCCATAGACATTAAGTTGTTATCTTGGAAAGTTTTGTTTTTGATAGCTATCTCTTCTGCTAGAAGAGTTTCAGAATTATCTGCCTTACAGTGTGATTCACCTTACCTGGTGTTCCACGCAGATAAGGTAGTTTTGCGTACCAAGCCTGGTTTTCTTCCTAAAGTTTTTTCTAACAAGAATATTAACCAGGAAATAGTTGTTCCTTCTCTGTGTCCTAATCCATCTTCGAAGAAGGAACGTCTATTACACAATCTTGATGTAGTTCGTGCTTTTAAAGTTCTATTTACAAACAACTAAGGATTTCAGACAAAACATCTTCTTTGTTTGTTATCTATTCAGGTAAGAGGAGAGGTCAGAAAGCTACTGCAACCTCTCTTTCCTTTTGGCTGAAAAGCATCATCCGTTTGGCCTATGAGACTGCTGGCCAGCAGCCTCCTGAAAGAATTACTGCTCATTCTACCAGAGCAGTGTCTTCCACATGGGCTTTCAAAAATGAGGCTTCTGTTGAACAGATTTGTAAGGCAGCAACTTGGTCTTCACTGCATACTTTTGCCAAATTTTACAAATTCGATACTTTTGCTTCTTCGTAGGCTATTTTTGGGAGAAAGGTTTTGCAAGCAGTGGTGCCTTCCGTTTAAGGTACCTGTCTTGTTCCCTCCCTTCATCCGTGTCCTAAAGCTTTGGTATTGGTATCCCACAAGTAAAGGATGAATCCGTGGACTGGATACACCTTGCAAGAGAAAACAGAATTTATGCTTACCTGATAAATTACTTGCTCTTGCGGTGTATCCAGTCCACGGCCCGCCCTGGCATTTAAGTCAGGTAAAATTTTTTTTGTTTAAACTACAGTCACCACTGCACCCTATGGTTTCTCCTTTTTCTTCCTAACCTTTGGTCGAATGACTGGGGGGTGGAGCTAGAGGAGGAGCTATATGGACAGCTTTGCTGTGTGCTCTCTTTGCCACTTCCTGTAGGGAATGAGAATATCCCACAAGTAAAGGATGAATCCGTGGACTGGATACACCGCAAGAGAAAGTAATTTATCAGGTAAGCATAAATTCTGTTTTTCGTATCTTCTTTTGTTTTCTTCTTTGCTGAGACCTTTTAGGGACACATGTAAATGACCTCCTGCACTAAGCAATACCTATGTGGGATATATACTAGTAGCAGGGTCAGGATTCTGCAAAACTTTTTCCAGCCTCTCTGGGGAAGCCTAAAAAATACTGTTTTAGATTGCAGGAAAAGTGGGCAAAGTGAATTAATGTGCATTAAATATTTTTGATATCAAATTAAACATTGTATGTGGAATTATCCTAGCTGTGCTCTTATATAGTATAAATAGATAGTGACAGCAACTTTCTTGGGCGTTCTTGGCTCTAGAAAATCACTGAAAAAACTATTACTTGGGGCTCGATTTATCAAGCCCTTCTACTCCCTTCGACTGTAAGTTCTCACAAGACAACATGCAGTCAGGATTTATTAAGCAGCGGTCATCAGACTGCTGCTTCCCTACCCTCTTCTCCATCTCTTCCGACTGAGAAGATTGACAACTCCTGCCCGCGTGTGATTGGCTGTTAAATTCAGGAAGCGGATTGCCGCCTGCCAGAGGAAGGCTTGGACGGACAGGGGCGAATATGTATGCCCCTGTCCACCCTTGATTGATAAATCAAGCCCTTGATGTGGACAGTTAAAGGGATACTAAACACAATTTTTTTTCTTTCATGATTCAGATAGAGCATGCAATTCTAAGCAACTTTCTAATTTGCTCCTATTATCAAATTTTCTTTGTTCTCTTTATTTGAAAAAGCAGGGATGTAAACTTATGAGCTGACCCATTTTTGGTTCAGAATCCTGGATAGAGCTTGCTGATTGGTGGCTGTATTTAGCCACCAATCGGCAAGCACTACCCAGGTGCTGAACCAAAGATGGGCTGGCTCGTAAGATTACATTCCTGCTTACAAAGAAAATTGATAAAAGGAGTAAATTAGAAAGTTGCTTAAAATTGCATGCTCTCTCTGTTTCATGAAAGAATACATTTGGGTTCAGTATCCCTTTTAAGCACATAATTGAGACACATATTATATTTGTATATTATGTAATAAATTATTTCTTGTAGAGTATTCACAAAAGGTATAAAATGACTAATCTAGTTTGCTACCATCTAAAGCTGCTTTAATTGTTGTTTACAGTTCCTAATGTGGATCTTACACCCTTGTGCTCCTCCCGTTTCCGCCCCGGTCCCCCTGGAGAAGAGGCACAGGTGGCCAGTCAATTCATTGCAGATGTCATTGACAAGTATGTTTACTTGCGTTGTAAGATCTTATGTTCTACGCTTTTCAGATTATGAATGTGAAGTTTCTGAATAAGTTTTTTTTAACACATTGTGTGTTTTTGTTAGTTCACAGATTATACAGAAAGAAGATTTATGCATTGTAAAGGGCAAGGTACGGCTGACACTTATACACACATTTGTTTTTTTACCTAGGGATCCAGTTATTAATGGCGATCTCTTCACAAACGTTTGTGGTCATAGCACAGGGAAAATCATTTAGTCATTCGGCTATTTCCTTATCTCCGTCCCCAACTGCACTTGAACTTACTATCTCTTATTTGGCATTTTTTCATTAATATATTCAAATATGGTTTTGCCACCATCTTTTCTGTATTAAGGCTTAGCAGTCCTAATGATTCAGATACAGAAAGCAATTTTAAGCAACTTTCTAATTTACTCCTATTATCAATTTTTCATTCGTTCTCTTGGTATCTATATTTGAAAAAGAAGGAATATAAGCTTAGGAGCAGGCCCATTTTTGATTCAGCGCTTGCTGATTGGTGGCTACAAAGAAAAATGTTGGGTTCATATCCCTTTAACTGATGATTCTCTATTGTTGAATTCTGCGTATGTTCTTACCCCATCTAACAGAATCTGTTTTTCATATAAGTTTACCATTTTGTCTTTACAGCATGTGCTGCTTTTCTAGAGGACCATATTACCACTGTTCATGTGCTCCTACAATTACTGTACTCCCTTATGAAGATTTGCTAACGTATTTCCCTGTGTAAGAAAAATTAGCCTAGTGTAGTTGAACAGTGCCAATGCCAGAATAATAGTTCATACTAGTTGATGTTCAGAGTCCACAGACACACATGATACTATGTCATTGTTTGAGTATTAAATACTTAAAGGGACATGAAACCCCAAAAATATTCTTGATTCAAGTAGAGCATACCATTTGAAACAACTTTCAAACATATTTCTATTATATTTGCTTAATTCTCTTGGTATGCTTTGTTAAAGGAGCAGCAATGCACTACTGGAAACTAGCTGAACAGATCAAGTGAACCAATAACGTCAGGCATTTATGTGCTGCCACCAATCAACAGCTAACTCCCACTAGTGCATTGTTGTTTTTGTGATAGCGAGTCAGTGAGAGATGGGGATAAAACTTTCTTCTTTTAGATATATCAGCTCTAAACAATTGACAGTAGAATGATGGAAGGAAAAATTGCAAATTACTGACTGTCTCAATGATTACTTCTGTTCTATATTCACAAAAGATTGTGAATGACTACATTAAGGGGTGCTACTAAAAATGAAAATAGGCTTAGCACTAATCTTTTTACGGAATATGAGGTTTTATTGAGTCAGTGAGTGGTGATAATATTCATCCAAGGATTTTTAAAGATCTTTGATCTGTGTTAACTGCCCTCAACTCAGCTGTTTAATTAGTTACTATTGACAGGAGTTGTTCTAGATGATTGGAGAATATCAAATGTAGTACCTCAACTTAAAATGGGCAGTAGGGAACACTCTGGTAACTACAGGCCAGTTAGTTTAACTTCATTAGTAGGGAAATTTATGGAAACTCTTTTAAAAGCAAGAATTAGGGGGCAGACCTGACCTGAGATGGCTGTGTAGTTAAACCGCTCCGTGCAATCCGAACAACAAAGGGGCATAAAGGTCTTTGCAAATGGCCCAAAAGTTTCACAATCTGCTGATGGATAACACCTGACACAGGTAGAAGCCTCCAGAATCAAACCGAAACTATGCAGATCGGGAAGGAGCCGCTTTGTGTAATGAGAGCTCCAGCAGCAGTGTGAGGAGGCGCCATCTTAAGAGACAACATGGAACGGCCATATGGAAACGGGGCAGACAAAGAAGCCCCAGAAAGCACATAGGGTGATGAGGTATGAGAGGGCCACTGTATAAAAGGGCTATAAATCCCTTCCAAGCACCAACATAACTTCCGAAATTCACACGGGAGCCGCAAACAGTGGGGTAGAGGTTACAGCATGGCTTTATAGGAAGTAATATAGCGCAGCTGCATGATCCACTAAACAGTTCAAGAGATGTGTGTTCAACTTTCATAACACTTATCTGTACCGGAGCAGGGACAATTTCACTGATTTTCTCACATAACCACTTGTTAACTCTGAGAGCTAAGCTGCTACATGTAGGGGCATCTGTTTTCTAATCCAGCAGATAGAGATTACCTGTGATATTATTTCAACTGATTTATAGTAAATAAAACGACTCTCCACTTTGAGAACACAATAGACTGACATTTAAACCGGTTACTTAAAATTGGCAAGCATATCTACAGAATTGATAAATAAGCCTGCCACAGCGGGGAAACCGGCTGCAATCAATATTTTCTTCAAAGCCTCCAAGGGGGAAAACCACAAGACAAACAAGAATTGGATATAGATGAAGAACTGGATTTATAAGGAAATTCACAACTAGATACAGATGATTTAACTCCAGTCACGAAAGCAGATATCAAAGCTCTGCTTTCAAAGCAAGATATCACTGTTAACTTTGAAAAAATGTGGGAAAAAATGGATGCCATACTTACAATCAACTGTAACAAACAGTTTGGTAGAAATAAAGCAGGAAATAACAGGATTTATGCTTGCCTGATAAATCTATTTATTTCCGGATATAGTGAGTCCATGGTTTCATCAATTACTGTTGGGAATACCACTCCTGGCCAGCAGGAGGAGGCAAAGAGCACCACAGCAAAGCTGTTAAGTATCACTTCCCTTCCCACAATCCCCAGTCATTTGACCGAAGGGAAATGGAGCAAAAAGGAGTAACACAAGGTGTAAAGGTGCCTGAGGTTTAGAAAAAAAATTAACTCTTGAAATAAAGGGCGGGGCTATGGACTCACCATATCCAGAAATAAATAGATTGATCAGGTAAGCATAAATCCTGTTTTCTTTCCTAAGATATGGTGAGTCCACGGCTTCATCAATTACTGCTGGGAACCAATACCCAAGCCAGAGGACACAGATGAATAGGGAGGGACAAGACAGGCAGACCTAAACAAAAGGCAGCATTGCTTGGAAAACCTTTCTCCCAAAAGAAGCCTTAGCCGAGGCAAAAGAATCAAATTTGAAAAAAAATCGAAAAAGTACAGTATGTAAAGAAGACCAAGCTACAACCTTGTAAAACTGATCCACAGAAGCTTAATCTGTGAAAATCTTAGAAGAAGAGACAGCCTTCATGTAATGAGCCATAACTCTATCAGGAGACTGCAGCCCCGGAGTCTGAAAAACAAGCAAAATAAACTTCTTAACCAGAAAAGAGAAGTAGCAGTAGCTTTCGGATACAGAGAAAACAATATTAAGTACGCACAACATTTAAATTGTGCATACACGTTCCTAAACATATAAGAATGAGGACACATAGAGGGAACAACAAATTCCGGGAGAAGCGCCCATTCCCCGGGATGAAAAATCTGACTGCTCAAGAAGTCCGCTCCCGGTATTCACTTGTTAAAAGTGAATAAACGAATGTGAGCGTCCGCCCAACCGAACAATCCATGCCAACCATGGCAAAGGAACTCCAGATTCCTCCCAGGTGGTTAATGTAAACCACTGTGAGGATTCAGTTCAACACCCTTATTGTTATACATATATCTTCGACCACTCAGTCTCACACCCCACTGCGGGTTTTATTACAAGGATAAACCCTGGCTTGCTCATAGAACTGAGGGTGACCAACATTGGTCAGTTATTTGTGGAACAGTACTAAGTAGTACCTATACACAAGAAGATATCAAGGAAGTGAAAACCTACACTAACTAACACTTATCTAAGTCTAAAATGATTATATGAGACAAGGAATAACCTTGCTGCAGGTAGAGTAAGGCACAAATATTATCTAGTTAATGAGAGGTGAAATAATGAATAAAATAATTAGGAGACAGTCTGCTTAACAAGCATTACAGTGTGAATCCTGTGTACCCTGTGAGCAGCATCTGTGAAGTCACTATATGGCTGCAGCATTGCAGCGTGAAAGTTAAAGAAACAACTACTGAATTAATATAGCAGTATCGGCATAGGCAAAACTTTGGTTGCGTGAAAGGTGGAGTAAAATACTATACAAGCTTAGTATGATTTGATATATTCAAAAGAGCGGACAATACCGTACTTAGGATCCGACCTCCGGTACGGATTGCTCTAATGTGCGGTGTAGCTGCAGGAGTGCTGTGTCTTAGTCCGGTTGTGTCGCTCTGCAGAGTGACGTCACACGCTCCGGCGTGTTAGTGATCCGGTGCTGTAGGGAAGAAGCAGTTTAGCTGCGTATGGTCAGAGAGGTACAATCCAGAATCCCACAGGTAATTGCAGCCCAGGATAACAACTAGAGTGGCTGCGTGTAGGGAAAAATGTTGGGAAAAAAAGCAGGAAGATTAATCAGGGATGTGATCCAAAATGAGGCTAGAGCAATGATCCTCAATCGTATCAAATTACCTAGCAACTATAGGAGTTCATAGCTAGGCTTAAATAGGATGTGCTGGTCACATGATGTAGGTAATTAAAGTGAGAGTATCCCAATAGCTGTATCCTGACAGTATACCCCCCTCAAGAGACCCCCAACAGATCAAGGCCTGGGACGGTCGGGATGGCGTCGATGGAAAAGAGAGACCAACCTAGGAGCTGAGATGTTGGATACAGGTTCCCAGGAATCCTCAGGGCCGTAGCCTTTCCATCGGACTAGATACTGAAGGGTACATCTGTAGATGCGAGAATCAAGAATCTCAGCAACCTCGTAGCTAATGACATCCGGCAGAGGTATGGGATCAGTTGTCGGAACAACAGAAGGTCTAATGAGGTAGTACGGTTTAAGCAGCGAGGCATGGAAGGTGGGATGGATTTTAATGGAAGGAGGCAGTTCCAAAGTGACAGCATTTTAATTAACTACTCTCAGGATTTTGTAGGGACTGATGAAGAGACTGCACAATTTCCTACTGGGAATTTGTAGCTTGAGGTTTTTTGTGGATAGCCAAACTAGATCTCCAGGCTTATATAATGGAGGCTTGGTTCTTCTCAGATCATAGTAATATTTCTGCTTGACCTGGGCTAAGGTCAGGGTTTCTTGTAGAAACTTAAAGGTTTGGTTGAGAGTGTTCACGGAGTCTGTAACCATAGGAGAAATATTATCCTCCCTGTGAAGAAGATAAGTAGGGTGATAACCATAATTCACATAGAATGGATTTAGCTTTGTCGAGGCATTCCCAGTGTTATTAAAGGAGAATTCCGCAGTATGTAAAAGGGTAATCCATTCATCTTGTTGGAAATTGCAAAAGCATCTGTGGTACTGCTCAAGAGTCTGGTTAGTCCTCTCAGTTTGTCCATTCGTCTGGGGATGGTATGCTGAAGTCAACTGTCTTTCGATGTTCAAACATTTGCAGAGATGAATCCAGAACTTGGAAGTGAAGTGGAACCCCCTGTCCGTTCTTACAGAATCAGGAAGACCATGGAGACGTACTACATTTTTTAAGAAAAGCTTCGGCTGTTTCTGGTGCAGTTGGAAGACCCAGCATTGGTAAAAAAAAATGGGCCATCTTAGAGAACTGATCGACCACAACTAGTATGGTGTTATAGTTGGAGGATGTGGGGAGATCTACGATAAAATCCATAGTGATATGCCGCCAAGGTCTGTCTGCTATAGGAAGAGATAGAAGATGACCATATGGACGGATATGAGAAGGTTTACAGGTATTACAAACAGGGCATGTTTGTACATAACGTTTAACAGTACTTGCAATGCCAGGCCACCAAAAGTCCCTTTGGATGAGGTGTAGGGTTTTACGGAAACCTGGATGTCCAGATAAAGGGGATTCATGAGCCTTGCTTAGAACTGTGTCTCTAAGAGACAAGGGGACATATAACTTTCCCTTCGAGTGAAAGAGCCCATGAGAATTCCTTTCTAGCTTTAGGTTATGTATACTCGGGTCGGTCTTTTGGTGGTTACGAAAATACGTAACTTGATTCAAGGTGAGCCCAATGAATTTGTGCGGTGGAATTATAGTCTGTGGAGTATACTGTCTATAAGGTCTATGTGTGGATCCAAAAAGAGCATCAGCCTTTAAGTTTCTAGCAGCTGGGCAATAGGTGATCAAGAAGTTAAACCTTGTAAAGAAGAGGCTCCAACGAACTTGGCGAACAGATAGTGTTTTATTGGTCTTTAAATATTGCAAGTTCCTGTGGTGTAGATAATGACGGTGTGGCTTGCGCCTTCCAGTAGATGTCTCCAGAATTCAAGGGCTGCCTTGATTGCTAAGAGCTCTTTTTCGCCAATAGAGTAGTTGAGTTCAGCGGTGTTCATGGTTCTTGAGTAATATGCTACTGGGTAAAGAGGTTCTACCTCAGATAACCTTTGTGATAGAATTGCCCCAAGCGCATAGTCCGAAGAGTCCACTTCGAGAAAGAATGGCTTTTCAGGATCTGGAAATTGCAGAACAGGAGATTAACTTTTCCTTGAGTATTTTGAAGGAACAATCAGATAAATTTAGTCGATATTCTTGTGAGTTCGGTTAGAGGTTTTACTATTGCCGAGAAATCTTTTATGAACTTCCTATAAAAGTTCGAAAATCCTAGGAATCTCTGTACATCCTTTTTGGAGGAAGGAGGAGGCCAATTGGTAATGGCATCCACTTTGTTAGACTCCATTCGAATACCCTTAGGAGATATGTGGTAGCCAAGGAAGGAAATAGATTCAGAATGAAATATACACTTTTCCAATTTAGCAAACAGCTGGTTCTCTCTGTGTGAGTAAAACAGTCCTTACATGATTGAGGTGGTTATCCAAGGTATCTGAATATATGAGGATATCATCCAGATATATGACAACACATGTATCAAGTAGATCTTTGAATAGATGATTAATGAAATATTGAAATGTGACGGGTGCGTTGCACAACCCGAATGGCATTACAAGATATTCATAAAGGCCATAGCGGGTGCGGAACGCTGTGAGCCACTCGTTTCCCTTCCTTAACCTTACCAGGTTGTATGCGCCACGTAAATCAAGCTTAGTGTATATCTTAGCGCCCTGTAGGCGTTCTATCAACTACGGAATAAGAGGAAGGGGATACCTATTTTTTATTGTACACTTATTCAGTTCCCTATAATCAATGATTGGTCTAATGGTATCATCCTTGTTTCGGACGAAAAACATTCCGGCACCTGCCGGTGAAGTAGACGGCCTAATAAAGCCTTTATCTAAATTTTCATTGAGATATTGTTTAAGATGGGTGAGTGCAGGTCATGAAAGACGATACACATGTCCTACAGGTATTTTTGAGCCGGGTACAAGATCTATAGGACAATCAAACAGGCTATGGGGTGGTAGAGCTTCAGCTTGTTTTTTGTCAAAGACGTCTATGAAATCTGAGTACTCGTCTGGGACCAGATGTGAAGGGGACTGAAAGAGAATAGGTACAGGCATGCAGTTAGCGACACAAAATTGAGAGTCAAAGGTAAGACTGCCTTGGAGCCAGTGTATAGAGGGTTGGTGTTGTTTTAGCCAATTAAACCCCAGGATTAGAGGAAAAATAGGAGAGTGTATAACGTCAAAGGTACATAATTAAGTATGACCATTAGGGAACACTAGCCGTATAGGTGTGGTGTGGTGTGTAATAGGACCTGAATTAATTAAAGACCCATCTACAACTCGGATTTCAAGTGACACAGTTTTCTTTATTAGTGGAATTTTATACAAGTGAACGAAAGTGGAATCTATAAAGCTGTTTGTGGCTCCTGAGTCAGTCACCAACTCCGCGGATACCACTTGATGATCCCACTGCAGAGAAACAGAATGGTTAAAATATGAAGCATTACGTAAAGCAGTTTTATGCTCATGTTTAACCCTATCATGCTTACCCTTTCTTGACTTTAACAGGGTTGGGTATTCCTTTACGGTGTGGTCCTTGGAGGCATAATAAAGACATAGGTTGTTTAACCGACGTCTAGTCTTTTCCTCTGGTTTAAGAGGACCACGAACAAAAGCTATGTCCATAGGTTCATCCTGATTCTTAGTAGTACTGGAAGTACTAGGCGTATATATTTTCTTTTAGGTATGGTCTGAGGTGCCCCTTTCATGTTTCCTTTCCCTGAGTCGGCGGTCTAAAGTGATGGTGAGAGACATGAATGTCTCAAGATTATCTGGCATCTCTGTACGGGCAAGTTAATCTTTAAGTGAATCGGATAAACCAATGCAGTCGTCTGCTTATCATGGTCCTCATATAGAAGAGACATAGCTGAGAAAAAGGACTCGAATGAATCCAGTATGGGATCATCAGTTTCGTAGTATGTGTTCGCCCAACTCTTTGGTTCACCCCTTAGGTAGGAGATGACTGTAAGAACTTTTATCCTATCTGTGGGGTAGCTTCGTGGTTTGAGTGAAAAGTAGAGGGTGCAGGAGTTCTTGAAATCACGAAACTGCGACCTTTCGCCTGAAAACTTCTCAGGAGGACAAAGTATAGGCTCAGGGGGTGGGGCTTCCGCATTAACAGATTTGTGCTGAGCTTGGTCACGAATAAACTTACGCAGCTCCTGGTTTTCAGCCTGCATATCTCTCAACCCCTGGATCATGAGATCCATATTTTGTGCAAGAGTTCCAACATGATTACTCAGCTCTGCTACATCCATTTTTTTGTGAATGAGAATATATATATGTACATAGGATGAACAGTGTAAGGCTAGGTAATATGTGAGGATTCAGTTCAACACCCTTATTGTTATACATATATCTTCAACCACTCAGTCTCACACCCCACTGCGGGTTTTATCACAAGGATAAACCCTGGCTTGCTCATAGAACTGAGGGTGACCAACATAGGTTAGTTATTTGTGGAACAGTACTAAGTAGTACCTATACACAAGAAGATATCAAGGAAGTGAAAACCTACACTAACTAACACTTATCTAAGTCTAAAATGATTATATGAGACATGGAATAACCTTGCTGCAGGTAGAGTAAGGCACAAATATTATCTAGTTAATGAGAGGTGAAATAATGAATAAAATAATTAGGAGACAGTCTGCTTAACAAGCATTACAGTGTGAATCCTGTGTACCCTGTGAGCAGCATCTGTGAAGTCACAATATGGCTGCAGCATTGCAGCGTGAAAGTTAAAGGAACAACTACTGAATTAATATAGCAGTATCGGCATAGGCAAAACTTTGGTTGCGTGAAAGGTGGAGTAAAATACTATACAAGCTTAGTATGATTTGATATGCTCAAAAGAGCGGACAATACCGTACTTAGGATCCGACCTCCGGTACTGATTGCTCTGATGTGCGGTGTAGCTGCAGGGGTGCTGTGTCTTAGTCCGGTTGCGTCGCTCTGCAGAGTGACGTCACACGCTCCGGCGTGTTAGTGATCTGGTGCTGTAGGGAAGAAGCAATTTAGCTGCGTATGGTCAGAGAGGTACAATCCGGAATCCCACAGGTAATTGCAGCCGAGGAGAACAACTAGAGTGGCTGCGTGTAGGGAAAAATGTTGCAAAAAAAAGCAGGAAGATCAATCAGGGATGTGATCCAAAATGAGGCTAGAGCAATGATCCTCAATCATATCAAATTACCTAGCAACTATAGGAGTTCATAGCTAGGCTTAAATAGGATGTGCTGGTCACATGATGTAGGTAATTAAAGTGAGAGTATCCCAATAGCTGTATCCTGACAACCACTGAGATTAAATTGTTCAACCAGAACATAAAAAAAACGGTTAAGACAACTGAGGCCAAGCCATCCGTGCATTGTAGATCGCTCTCAAGTTGATAGTCATCCACCCAACAGGCTAGTGACCATGGTCACTTTTACTCCGGAAGGTCTTCAGAAGCATGTGCCCCGAGACAGATGCTCCAGAGAAATCCAAAAGATTCTGGGGAGTGCGGGCAACAATCCTGCTACCTCTCGTAAGCTAAGTGAGCGATCTATCACTAATTCCCTCTCTGAACCACAGGGAAGAATCTTATGTCGACAGATCTAGATCTATCCTCCGACACAGAGCCACAAGATCCCCGGTCCACTATCTGAACATGCATAACAGCAGACTCTCAGATGGAATCGAGCAAAGGAATGATTGTCCAATGAAATAACCATCAGACCAATTGCCGTCATATGTTGAGCCACTGTAGGGCCAAACAGAGGAGGACCAAAAGAAACAAGAGGAAGAATTCTCTATTTTCTGACCTGACAAAATTATTTTCAGAGATAGGGAAACTAAGATGGTCCCTAAGAAAACTACCCCTGTAGCTGGAATACGGGAACTCATTTTCAGATTCACTTCCCATCCGTGGGAATGAGAAAAGACAACATAATCTCTGTATGTGAGTTTGCTTGTTGAAAGATGGCGCCTGAACCATTATGATGTCCAGGAAGGGTGCCACAGCAATTTCCGGAAACCTAATCACTGCAAAAATAGCCCCCTCTGGGAACCTTGGCAAGGCCAAAGGGAAGAGTCACAAGCTGAAAGTGTCTGACATAAAGGTAAAACTCAGGAACTAGAAAATACACGTCCTCCAGGTCTATAGTCACCATGAACTGAACACTTTGACCCAAAGGAAGAATGAAAGCCCTGGTTTCCACCTTAAGAGGACAGTACCCCGAGAAAAAAATGTTTTCGACACTTTAGCCATAGGATGAAAAATTCCCCCTTTTTGGGAACCACGAACAGGAAAGCATAGAATTCTAGACCCTGTTCCCTTACAGGAACTGGACCTAACACTCAAAGGGAAGAGAGGTCCCAACCTCACTTAAAAAATGTCTCAATGTTATCTGACCTGAAGATAAATTGAGAGGTGAAGCCTGCCTCTGGGAGAAAAAGTATGAATTATATGTAAAAAACCTGGGATACTATGTCCACCGTCTATCTGGGACATCTCGTATCCATGTTTGAAGACAAGCCATACTTGGAAACCGATCCCGGAATAAGGGCAAACTCCTTTATGTCTATTCATCTTGTCTTGCGGTAGAAAAAATCCTTTTCCACCCCTAATATCAGAGATATTCCTGTCAAAGCAGGATCAAACAAGGAAGCGCCAGAAGCTTGAACTAAGAGAAAAATCCACTGAATATAGCCACAACGCCCCGCATGCTAGCTTAAGAACCTTAAATCTGTTCTGGATCACCTCCAAAGGAGTTCCTACCAAATTGGAATCAAACCAGGCGCCCCACCAATAGGATGCCGCACTTGACCCAGGCAATACAAACTTCCATGTAAGCCTCCAACTTAGTCCATTAATCCTGAAAAGAAAAGCTACCCTCTCTAGGAATCGTAGTTCTCTTAGCCAGAGTAGAAATGCCCTACTACTATAGGCACCGTGTGCCATGATATTTAATGGAGACAGCGACAGGAAACATCCTATAAAAGACAGGAAAAAAGTGAATCCCTGACTTCTCTCATTCCTGTGAAAATATGTCAGCACGGTCAGGAACAGGAAAAAACTTTTACAGAGGAATCCTAGTGTATATATAGCATTTACTAGATTCTGCAGGGTTGACAACGACAGACGTATCAGAGTCGCTCCAAATTAGCCAAAACCTCCTTTAACAGTACACGAAGGTGTCTAAGCTTAAATCTGAAAGTTACTACTTCAGCATCAGATGAAGGAATTATACTGTCTGAATCTGAGATTTCTCCCTCAGAGGCTACCGACGTATCCTCATCATCAAACCTATGAGGAAAAGCAGTCTGTGTAGCTGAAGGTGGTACATAAACCTTACTATCTGAATCTCTATTATTCCTCTTGCGATTTCCCATAAGTATAGTAAAAACAGATAATGCCACAGATACAGCAGAAGATACCTGGGCAGCAAATTCTGCAAGCAAATAACTCCTCCAGGAGATTGAGGGGAACCGCAGGGCACTGCATGTGACACCATAAAGGCTTGGGACAATTGAGGAAAAAGCTGTGGCATTGCCTAAACAGCATCAACCTTAGAGACAATGGGCTCAGTGGGTAACAATCATTTTTATAATTAAAGAGATAAAAATTAAGCATATGGCACTGAATTGCATATGCAAAACAAAAAGTGCTTTAGGGTACAATATGCGTTCTTAGAACAAAAAAGTTTGTGAAAACAAAGAAGAAATTGTGCCTCAAAACAGAACACTTTCATAATAGAAAATAAACATAAATGAACTCTTCTATCTAATGTTTAACGCCTCTCTATACATGAGGAACAAATCTGTAAGGTGGCACAAATTGGTTCTCACATAGACGGTACCTGTATATAGGAGCAGAATCCTCCATGATGCTAAGAAAAAAATTTGACAAACAAATATAAAGAAATATAAAATATAATTAATAAGGTACTGTCCCTTACACAGATCACCAGTCACAACTGTTTGTCACTGTGGAAATCACTCGCTAATTCCCTAACCTTGATTTCAGTCAACTTGTGGGTGAGACCACTCAAACACCTACTACCACAGGAAATACATGGCCAGATAGATAAATGGGTGAACAAGGGACTGTACAGAGTAGCGATCTTTGTGGTGGGTGGACTTATCACATTTAATCAATTACAGGAGAAAATAGGCCCACATAAATTACTTTGGTTCATCTATCTCCAAATTTCATCTGCCCTCAATAAATACATTGCTCAGGGAGAGACACGTTCATTTTCACCCCTAGAACTGTTATGTAAATCCCCCAACAGAGACAAAAGCACAATCTCCAAAATTTATCTCACACTCCAGGAAAACAAACACAAAACTAAATTGGCCACCATTACCAAATGGGAGACAGACTTAGGCATTACTCTCCTAAAAGATGAATAGGATCAAATATTGATGGAATCTTGAAAAAGGCATGATAAGTGCAGATCTTAAGGAAAATTGCATCATTAAAACATTGTTTAGATGGTACTTAACTCCCATTAAAACTTCCCATTTCTCATCTACTAAATTAAAATATTGCTATAGAGGCTGTGGAGAACTGGGGTCATATATTCACATGTGGTGTGAATGTGGCAAGGTGAAAGATTTGGAATCAGCTGAACAATTTGCTTAGCACACTTTTAGATGGACCTATTTCTCCAACATAGGTGTGTCCGGTCCACGGCGTCATCCTTACTTGTGGGATATTCTCTTCCCCAACAGGAAATGGCAAAGAGCCCAGCAAAGCTGGTCACATGATCCCTCCTAGGCTCCGCCTACCCCAGTCATTCTCTTTGCCGTTGTACAGGCAACATCTCCACGGAGATGGCTTAGAGTTTTTTAGTGTTTAACTGTAGTTTTTATTATTCAATCAAGAGTTTGTTATTTTGAAATAGTGCTGGTATGTACTATTTACTCAGAAACAGAAAAGAGATGAAGATTTCTGTTTGTATGAGGAAAATGATTTTAGCAACCGTCACTAAAATCCATGGCTGTTCCACACAGGACTGTTGAGAGCAATTAACTTCAGTTGGGGGAACAGTGAGCAGTCTCTTGCTGCTTGAGGTATGACACATTCTAACAAGACGATGTAATGCTGGAAGCTGTCATTTTCCCTCTGGGATCCGGTAAGCCATGTTTATTACGATTGTAAATAAGGGCTTCAAAAAGGGCTTATTAAGACTGTAGACTTTTTTTGGGCTAAATCGATTGATTATTAACACATATTTAGCCTTGAGGAATCATTTTATCTGGGTATTTTGATATAATAATATCGGCAGGCACTGTTTTAGACACCTTATTCTTTAGGGGCTTTCCCAAAGCATAGGCAGAGCCTCATTTTCGCGCCGGTGTTGCGCACTTGTTTTTGAGAGGCATGGCA
The DNA here is from genome assembly GCF_027579735.1 of Bombina bombina. Lineage (NCBI taxonomy): Eukaryota > Metazoa > Chordata > Amphibia > Anura > Bombinatoridae > Bombina > Bombina bombina. The sequence goes on along the minus strand of NC_069501.1, from coordinate 1,096,923,870 downwards.
TGCAGTCGCATGTGAGAGGAGCTCTGATACTTAGAAAAGACTTTCTGAAGGCGTCATTTGGTATCGTATTCCCCTTGGGGCTTGGTTGGGTCTCAGCAAAGCAGATACCAGGGACTGTAAAGGGGTTAAAGCTCCGGTTCCGTTATTTTAAGGGTTAAAGCTTCCAAATTTGGTGTGCAATACTTTTAAGGCTTTAAGACACTGTGGTGAAAATTTGGTAAATTTTGAACAATTCCTTCATGTTTTTTCGCATTTGCAGTAATAAAGTGTGTTCAGTTTAAAATTTAAAGTGACAGTAACGGTTTTATTTTAAAACGTTTTTTGTACTTGTTATCAAGTTTATGCCTGTTTAACATGTCTGAACTACCAGATAGACTGTGTTCTGAATGTGGGGAAGCCAGAATTCCTATTCATTTAAATAAATGTGATTTATGTGACAATGACAATGATGCCCAAGATGATTCCTCAAGTGAGGGGAGTAAGCATGGTACTGCATCATTCCCTCCTTCGTCTACACGAGTCTTGCCCACTCAGGAGGCCCCTAGTACATCTAGCGCGCCAATACTCCTTACTATGCAACAATTAACGGCTGTAATGGATAATTCTGTCAAAAACATTTTAGCCAAAATGAACACTTATCAGCGTAAGCGCGACTGCTCTGTTTTAGATACTGAAGAGCATGACGACGCTGATATTAATATTTCTGAAGGGCCCCTAATTCAGTCTGATGGGGCCAGGGAGGTTTTGTCTGAGGGAGAAATTACTGATTCAGGGAACATTTCTCAACAAGCTGAACCTGATGTGATTGCATTTAAATTTAAGTTGGAACATCTCCGCATTCTGCTTAAGGAGGTATTATCCACTCTGGATGATTGTGACAAGTTGGTCATCCCAGAGAAACTATGTAAAATGGACAAGTTCCTAGAGGTGCCGGGGCTCCCAGAAGCTTTTCCTATACCCAAGCGGGTGGCGGACATTGTTAATAAAGAATGGGAAAGGCCCGGTATTCCTTTCGTCCCTCCCCCCATATTTAAAAAATTGTTTCCTATGGTCGACCCCAGAAAGGACTTATGGCAGACAGTCCCCAAGGTCGAGGGAGCGGTTTCCACTTTAAACAAACGCACCACTATACCCATAGAGGATAGTTGTGCTTTCAAAGATCCTATGGATAAAAAATTAGAAGGTTTGCTTAAAAAGATGTTTGTTCAGCAGGGTTACCTTCTACAACCAATTTCATGCATTGTCCCTGTCGCTACAGCCGCATGTTTCTGGTTCGATGAGCTGATAAAGGCGGTCGACAGTGATTCTCCTCCTTATGAGGAGATTATGGACAGAATCAATGCTCTCAAATTGGCTAATTCTTTCACCCTAGACGCCACTTTGCAATTGGCTAGGTTAGCGGCTAAGAATTCTGGGTTTGCTATTGTGGCGCGCAGAGCGCTTTGGTTGAAATCTTGGTCGGCTGATGCGTCTTCCAAGAACAAGCTACTTAACATTCCTTTCAAGGGGAAAACGCTGTTTGGCCCTGACTTGAAAGAGATTATCTCGGATATCACTGGGGGTAAGGGCCACGCCCTTCCTCAGGATCGGCCTTTCAAGGCAAAAAATAAACCTAATTTTCGTCCCTTTCGTAGAAACGGACCAGCCCAAAGTGCTACGTCCTCTAAGCAAGAGGGTAATACTTCTCAAGCCAAGCCAGCTTGGAGACCAATGCAAGGCTGGAACAAGGGAAAGCAGGCCAAGAAACCTGCCACTGCTACCAAGACAGCATGAAATGTTGGCCCCCGATCCGGGACCGGATCTGGTGGGGGGCAGACTCTCTCTCTTCGCTCAGGCTTGGGCAAGAGATGTTCTGGATCCTTGGGCGCTAGAAATAGTCTCCCAAGGTTATCTTCTGGAATTCAAGGGACTTCCCCCAAGGGGGAGGTTCCACAGGTCTCAGTTGTCTTCAGACCACATAAAAAGACAGGCATTCTTACATTGTGTAGAAGACCTGTTAAAAATGGGAGTGATTCATCCCGTTCCATTAAGAGAACAAGGGATGGGGTTCTACTCCAATCTGTTTATAGTTCCCAAAAAAGAGGGAACGTTCAGACCAATCTTAGATCTCAAGATCTTAAACAAGTTTCTCAAGGTTCCATCGTTCAAGATGGAAACCATTCGAACTATTCTTCCTTCCATCCAGGAAGGTCAATTCATGACCACGGTGGATTTAAAGGATGCGTATCTACATATTCCTATCCACAAGGAACATCATCGGTTCCTGAGGTTCGCATTCCTGGACAAACATTACCAGTTCGTGGCGCTTCCTTTCGGATTAGCCACTGCTCCAAGGATTTTCACAAAGGTACTAGGGTCCCTTCTAGCTGTGCTAAGACCAAGGGGCATTGCTGTAGTACCTTACTTGGACGACATTCTGATTCAAGCGTCGTCCCTTCCTCAAGCAAAGGCTCACACGGACATTGTCCTGGCCTTTCTCAGATCTCACGGATGGAAAGTGAACGTGGAAAAGAGTTCTCTATCTCCGTCAACAAGGGTTCCCTTCTTGGGAACAATAATAGACTCCTTAGAAATGAGGATTTTTCTGACAGAGGCCAGAAAAACAAAACTTCTAGACTCTTGTCGGATACTCCATTCCGTTCCTCTTCCTTCCATAGCTCAGTGCATGGAAGTGATCGGGTTGATGGTAGCGGCAATGGACATAGTTCCTTTTGCACGCATTCATCTAAGACCATTACAACTGTGCATGCTCAGTCAGTGGAATGGGGACTATACAGACTTGTCTCCGAAGATACAAGTAAATCAGAGGACCAGAGACTCACTCCGTTGGTGGCTGTCCCTGGACAACCTGTCACGAGGGATGACTTTCCGCAGACCAGAGTGGGTCATTGTCACGACCGACGCCAGTCTGATGGGCTGGGGCGCGGTCTGGGGATCCCTGAAAGCTCAGGGTCTTTGGTCTCGGGAAGAATCTCTTCTACCGATAAATATTCTGGAACTGAGAGCGATATTCAATGCTCTCAAGGCTTGGCCTCAGCTAGCGAGGGCCAAGTTCATACGGTTTCAATCAGACAACATGACAACTGTTGCATACATCAACCATCAGGGGGGAACAAGGAGTTCCCTGGCGATGGAAGAAGTGACCAAAATCATTCTATGGGCGGAGTCTCACTCCTGCCACCTGTCTGCTATCCACATCCCAGGAGTGGAAAATTGGGAAGCGGATTTTCTGAGTCGTCAGACATTGCATCCGGGGGAGTGGGAACTCCATCCGGAAATCTTTGCCCAAGTCACTCAGCTGTGGGGCATTCCAGACATGGATCTGATGGCCTCTCGTCAGAACTTCAAAGTTCCTTGCTACGGGTCCAGATCCAGGGATCCCAAGGCGGCTCTAGTGGATGCACTAGTAGCACCTTGGACCTTCAAACTAGCTTATGTGTTCCCGCCGTTTCCTCTCATCCCCAGGCTGGTAGCCAGGATCAATCAGGAGAGGGCGTCGGTGATCTTGATAGCTCCTGCGTGGCCACGCAGGACTTGGTACGCAGATCTGGTGAATATGTCATCGGCTCCTCCTTGGAAGCTACCTTTGAGACGAGACCTTCTTGTTCAGGGTCCGTTCGAACATCCGAATCTGGTTTCACTCCAGCTGACTGCTTGGAGATTGAACGCTTGATCTTATCGAAGCGAGGATTCTCAGATTCTGTTATCGATACTCTTGTTCAGGCCAGAAAGCCTGTAACTAGAAAGATTTACCACAAAATTTGGAAAAAATATATCTGTTGGTGTGAATCTAAAGGATTCCCTTGGGACAAGGTTAAGATTCCTAGGATTCTATCCTTCCTTCAAGAAGGATTGGAAAAAGGATTATCTGCAAGTTCCCTGAAGGGACAGATTTCTGCCTTGTCTGTGTTACTTCACAAAAAGCTGGCCGCTGTGCCAGATGTTCAAGCCTTTGTTCAGGCTCTGGTTAGAATTAAGCCTGTTTACAAACCTTTGACTCCTCCTTGGAGTCTCAATTTAGTTCTTTCAGTTCTTCAGGGGGTTCCGTTTGAACCCTTGCATTCCGTTGATATTAAGTTATTATCTTGGAAAGTTTTGTTTTTAGTTGCAATTTCTTCTGCTAGAAGAGTTTCAGAATTATCTGCTCTGCAGTGTTCTCCTCCTTATCTGGTGTTCCATGCAGATAAGGTGGTTTTACGTACTAAACCTGGTTTTCTTCCAAAAGTTGTTTCTAACAAAAACATTAACCAGGAGATTATCGTACCTTCTCTGTGTCCGAAACCAGTTTCAAAGAAGGAACGTTTGTTGCACAATTTGGATTTTGTTCGCGCTCTAAAATTCTATTTAGATGCTACAAAGGATTTTAGACAAACATCTTCCTTGTTTGTTGTTTATTCCGGTAAAAGGAGAGGTCAAAAAGCAACTTCTACCTCTCTCTCTTTTTGGATTAAAAGCATCATCAGATTGGCTTACGAGACTGCCGGACGGCAGCCTCCCGAAAGAATCACAGCTCATTCCACTAGGGCTGTGGCTTCCACATGGGCCTTCAAGAACGAGGCTTCTGTTGATCAGATATGTAGGGCAGCGACTTGGTCTTCACTGCACACTTTTACCAAATTTTACAAGTTTGATACTTTTGCTTCTTCTGAGGCTATTTTTGGGAGAAAGGTTTTGCAAGCCGTGGTGCCTTCCATTTAGGTGACCTGATTTGCTCCCTCCCTTCATCCGTGTCCTAAAGCTTTGGTATTGGTTCCCACAAGTAAGGATGACGCCGTGGACCGGACACACCTATGTTGGAGAAAACAGAATTTATGTTTACCTGATAAATTACTTTCTCCAACGGTGTGTCCGGTCCACGGCCCGCCCTGGTTTTTTTAATCAGGTCTGATAATTTATTTTCTTTAACTACAGTCACCACGGTACCATATGGTTTCTCCTATGCAAATATTCCTCCTTAACGTCGGTCGAATGACTGGGGTAGGCGGAGCCTAGGAGGGATCATGTGACCAGCTTTGCTGGGCTCTTTGCCATTTCCTGTTGGGGAAGAGAATATCCCACAAGTAAGGATGACGCCGTGGACCGGACACACCGTTGGAGAAAGTAATTTATCAGGTAAACATAAATTCTGTTTTCTCTAGAAATCTCCCAAGCACTGTTAAATCAGAGACTTCCACAACTTAATGTCCCCATTAACAAATTTATTAAAGTTCTATGTACAGCTACCAGAACTTGCATAGCAAGAAATTGGAAAGTGGTAATACCTACATGGCAGGAAATCTTGGATAAAATAAATTATATATACAAAATGACAGAGGAAGTAGCCTGATTACATGAGTCTAAGGATACATTCCACAAGATCTGGTTTTACTGGATCATGCATGGACATCTGAGTGGGAATTCATCTCTTGATACATTACAGAATTTGCTCCATATTTCAAAATATCAAAAGTTACTGTACAGTTTGAATAGATTTTCCTCATCAAATCTTATTTCACTATTTGACAAAAAAATAGAAATCAGACTCATTGATAGCATAAAAATGACAACATATAGCAGTTTTTTAAGTTACTAAGTTTATTTGTTTATGTTTCAATTATGTATTATTTACTAAATGTTCCTGATGCACCACAATGTTTATGTAGGTGATATTCTGTTCTGGAATCCTCTAGTTCATGGTGTTCACGAAGAGTATAGCATGCTGGACAGGTCATCTTTTGGAATCAAATGCTAAAGGGGAGACCTAGCAACTATTAGAGTTGTACAAGAAGTAGGTACAGAAAGGTTTCCGTATTGTGGAAGCGCTTACATATGGACATGTGGGCCGAATTGTAAAAATGCAATATACTTTATGTAAATTTTATTCCTATCCTATGTTTATTTTGCTGTTTTGGAACCAAATAAAAAGAATTTCAACCTAAAAGCAGTTATTAATACTTACATAAAAACAAACAATTTAGAGGACAAAAACCAGCATGTTTTACCTTACAAAAGTCATGTGAGACTAATTACATAGTTATCAAAGAGCAAAGGGCTACAGGGGAAGATATTTCTGTTTGAAGATGATATCAAAATTTGTAATAGAGTTGATGTTCCAAGGGTGTGGACAAAATGAGAAGTGGTATCAAGCAAATGACTGATATAAAGGTTTAACACTGCAAATTGCAAAATGGTGCATTTAGGAAAGAAAAAAAGGTTAATTAGAGACTCAATGACACTTTACTGAATGTAACAAATGAGGAACGTACTTGGAGATTATTATTTCATATCATTTTAAATGTTGTAAATAATGTAGTATTGCAGTGAGTAAGGCCAGTAGTATGCTTGGTTGTGTTAGTATTAATAGTTAGGCTTCATCATGAGTATTATGTGCAGGTCTGGAGGCCATATGTCCAGAAAGATATAAATAAATTGGAATCTGTTCAACAGAGTTCTACTATAATAGTACATAGGTTAAAAAAACATAATTTATGTAAGAACTTACCTGATAAATTCATTTCTTTCATATTAACAAGAGTCCATGAGCTAGTGACGTATGGGATATACATTCCTACCAGGAGGGGCAAAGTTTCCCAAACCTTAAAATGCCTATAAATACACCCCTCACCACACCCACAAATCAGTTTAACGAATAGCCAAGAAGTGGGGTGATAAGAAAAAAGTGCGAAGCATATAAAATAAGGAATTGGAATAATTGTGCTTTATACAAAAAAATCATAACCACCACAAAAAAGGGTGGGCCTCATGGACTCTTGTTAATATGAAAGAAATGAATTTATCAGGTAAGTTCTTACATAAATTATGTTTTCTTTCATGTATTTAACAAGAGTCCATGAGCTAGTGACGTATGGGATAATGAATACCCAAGATGTGGATCTTTCCACACAAGAGTCACTAGAGAGGGAGGGATAAAATAAAGACAGCCAATTCCTGCTGAAAATAATCCACACCCAAAATAAAGTTTAATGAAAAACATAAGCAGAAGATTCAAACCGAAACCACTGCCTGAAGTACCTTTCTACCAAAAACTGCTTCAGAAGAAGAGAATACATCAAAATGGTAGAATTTAGTAAAAGTATGCAGAGGACCAAGTCGCTGCTTTGCAAATCTGATCAACTGAAGCTTCATTCCTAAACGCCCAGGAAGTAGAAACTGACCTAGTAGAATGAGCTGTAATCCTCTGAGGCGGAGTCTTACCCGATTTAACATAGGCAAGATGAATTAAAGATTTCAACCAGGATGCCAAAGAAATGGCAGAAGCTTTCTGGCCTTTTCTAGAACCAGAAAAGATGACATATAGACTAGAAGTCTTTCGGAAAGATTTAGTAGCTTCAACATAATATTTCAAAGCTCTAACAACATCCAAAGAATGTAACGATTTCTCCTTAGAATTCTTAGGATTAGGACATAATGAAGGAACCACGATTTCTCTACTAATGTTGTTGGAATTCACAACCTTAGGTAAAAATTGAAAAGAAGTTCGCAACACCGCCTTATCCTGATGAAAAATCAGAAAAGGAGACTCACAAGAAAGAGCAGATAATTCAGAAACTCTTCTGGCAGAAGAGATGGCCAAAAGGAACAAAACTTTCCAAGAAAGCAATTTAATGTCCAATGAATGCATAGGTTCAAACGGAGGAGCTTGAAGAGCTCCCAGAACCAAATTCAAACTCCATGGAGGAGAAATTGACTTAATGACAGGTTTTATACGAACCAAAGCTTGTACAAAACAATGAATATCAGGAAGAATAGCAATCTTTCTGTGAAAAAGAACAGAAAGAGCAGAGATTTGTCCTTTCAAGGAACTTGCGGACAAACCCTTATCTAAACCATCCTGAAGAAATTGTAATATTCTCGGAATTCTAAAAGAATACCAAGAAAAATGATGAGTAAGACACCAAGAAATATAAGTCTTCCAGACTCTATAATATATCTCTCTAGATACAGATTTACGAGCCTGTAACATAGTATCAATCACAGAGTCAGAGAAACCTCTTTGACTAAGAATCAAGCGTTCAATCTCCATACCTTTAAATTTAAGGATTTCAGATCCGGATGGAAAAAAGGACCTTGCGACAGAAGGTCTGGTCTTAACGGAAGAGTCCATGGTTGGCAAGATGCCATCCGGACAAGATCCGCATACCAAAACCTGTGAGGCCATGCCAGAGCTATTAGCAGAACAAACGAGCATTCCCTCAGAATCTTGGAGATTACTCTTGGAAGAAGAACTAGAGGCGGAAAGATATAGGCAGGATGATACTTCCAAGGAAGTGATAATGCATCCACTGCCTCCGCCTGAGGATCCCGGGATCTGGACAGATACCTGGGAAGTTTCTTGTTTAGATGAGAGGCCATCAGATCTATCTCTGGAAGCCCCCACATTTGAACAATCTGAAGAAATACCTCTGGGTGAAGAGACCATTCGCCCGGATGCAACGTTTGGCGACTGAGATAATCCGCTTCCCAATTGTCTACACCTGGGATATGAACCGCAGAGATTAGACAGGAGCTGGATTCCGCCCAAACCAAAATTCGAGATACTTCTTTCATAGCCAGAGGACTGTGAGTCCCTCCTTGATGATTGATGTATGCCACAGTTGTGACATTGTCTGTCTGAAAACAAATGAACGATTCTCTCTTCAGAAGAGGCCAAAACTGAAGAGCTCTGAAAATTGCACGGAGTTCCAAAATATTGATCGGTAATCTCACCTCCTGAGATTCCCAAACTCCCTGTGCCGTCAGAGATCCCCACACAGCTCCCCAACCTGTGAGACTTGCATCTGTTGAAATTACAGTCCAGGTCGGAAGAACAAAAGAAGCCCCCTGAATTAAACGATGGTGATCTGTCCACCACGTTAGAGAGTGTCGAACAATCGGTTTTAAAGATATTAATTGAGATATCTTCGTGTAATCCCTGCACCATTGGTTCAGCATACAGAGCTGAAGAGGTCGCATGTGAAAACGAGCAAAGGGGATCGCGTCCGATGCAGCAGTCATAAGACCTAGAATTTCCATGCATAAGGCTACCGAAGGGAATGATTGTGACTGAAGGTTTCGACAAGCTGTAATCAATTTTAGACGTCTCTTGTCTGTTAAAGACAGAGTCATGGACACTGAATCTATCTGGAAACCCAGAAAGGTTACCCTTGTTTGAGGAATCAAAGAACTTTTTGGTAAATTGATCCTCCAACCATGATCTTGAAGAAACAACACAAGTCGATTCGTATGAGACTCTGCTAAATGTAAAGACTGAGCAAGTACCAAGATATCGTCCAAATAAGGAAATACCACAATACCCTGTTCTCTGATTACAGACAGAAGGGCACCGAGAATCTTTGTGAAAATTCTTGGAGCTGTAGCAAGGCCAAACGGTAGAGCCACAAATTGGTAATGCTTGTCTAGAAAAGAGAATCTCAGGAACTGAAAATGATCTGGATGAATCGGAATATGCAGATATGCATCCTGTAAATCTATTGTGGACATATAATTCCCTTGCTGAACAAAAGGCAATATAGTCCTTACAGTTACCATCTTGAACGTTGGTATCCTTACATAACGATTCAATAATTTTAGATCCAGAACTGGTCTGAAGGAATTCTCCTTCTTTGGTACAATGAAGAGATTTGAATAAAACCCCATCCCCTGTTCCGGAACTGGAACTGGCATAATTACTCCAGCCAACTCTAGATCTGAAACACAATTCAGAAATGCTTGAGCTTTCACTGGATTTACTGGGACACGGGAAAGAAAAAATCTCTTTGCAGGAGGTCTCATCTTGAAACCAATTCTGTACCCTTCTGAAACAATGCTCTGAATCCAAAGATTGTGAACAGAATTGATCCAAATTTCTTTGAAAAAACGTAACCTGCCCCCTACCAGCTGAACTGGAATGAGGGCCGTACCTTCATGTGAACTTAGAAGCAGGCTTTGCCTTTCTAGCAGGCTTGGATTTATTCCAGACTGGAGATGGTTTCCAAACTGAAACTGCTCCTGAGGACGAAGGATCAGGCTTTTGTTCTTTGTTGAAACGAAAGGAACGAAAACGATTGTTAGCCCTGTTTTTACCTTTAGATTTTTTATCCTGTGGTAAAAAAGTTCCTTTCCCACCAGTAACAGTTGAAATAATAGAATCCAACTGAGAACCAAATAATTTGTTTCCCTGGAAAGAAATGGAAAGTAGAGTTGATTTAGAAGCCATATCAGCATTCCAAGTTTTAAGCCATAAAGCTCTTCTGGCTAAGATAGCTAGAGACATAAACCTAACATCAACTCTAATAATATCAAAAATGGCATCACAGATAAAATTATTAGCATGCTGAAGAAGAATAATAATATCATGAGAATCACGATTTGCTACTTGTTGCGCTAGGGTTTCCAACCAAAAAGTTGAAGCTGCAGCAACATCAGCCAATGATATAGCAGGTCTAAGAAGATTACCTGAACACAGATAAGCTTTTCTTAGAAAGGATTCAATTTTTCTATCTAAAGGATCCTTAAACGAGGTACCATCTGACGTAGGAATGGTAGTACGTTTAGCAAGGGTAGAAATAGCCCCATCAACTTTAGGGATTTTGTCCCAAAATTCTAACCTGTCAGGCGGAACAGGATATAATTGCTTAAAACGTTTAGAAGGAGTAAATGAATTACCCAATTTATCCCATTCTTTGGAAATCACTGCAGAAATAGCATTAGGAACAGGAAAAACTTCTGGAATAACCGCAGGAGCTTTAAAAACCTTATCCAAACGTATAGAATTAGTATCAAGAGGACTAGAATCCTCTATTTCTAAAGCAATTAGTACTTCTTTAAGTAAAGAGCGAATAAATTCCATCTTAAATAAATATGAAGATTTATCAGCATCAATCTCTGAGATAGAATCCTCTGAACCAGAAGAGTCCAAAGAATCAGAATGATGGTGTTCATTTAAAAATTCATCTGTAGAGAGAGAAGATTTAAAAGACATTTTACGTTTACTAGAAGGAGAAATAACAGACAAAGCCTTCTTTATGGATTCAGAAACAAAATCTCTTATGTTATCAGGAACATTCTGCACCTTAGATGTTGAGGGAACTGCAACAGGCAATGGTACATTACTAAAGGAAATATTATCTGCTTTAACAAGTTTGTCATGACAATTATTACAAACAACAGCTGGAGGAATAGCTACCAAAAATTTACAGCAGATACACTTAGATTTGGTAGATCCAGCAGGCAGTGATTTTCCTGTAGTATCTTCTGGCTCAGATGCAACGTGAGACATCTTGCAATATGTAAGAGAAAAAACAAAATATAAAGCAAAATAGATCAAATTCCTTATAAGACAGTTTCAGGAATGGGAAAGAATGCCAAATATCAAGCTTCTAGCAACCAGAAGCAAATGAAAAATGAGACTGAAATAATGTGGAGACAAAAGCGACGCCCATATTTTTTAGCGCCAAATAAGACGCCCACATTATTTGGCGCCTAAATGCTTTTGGCGCCAAAAATGACGCCACATCTGGAACGCCGACATCTTTGGCGCAAAATAACGTCAAAAAATGACGTAACTTCCGGCGACACGTATGACGCCGGAAACGGAAAAGAATTTTTGCGCCAAAAAAGTCCGCGCCAAGAATGACGCAATAAAATGAAGCATTTTCAGCCCCCGCGAGCCTAACAGCCCACAGGGAAAAAAGTCAAATTTTTTGAGGTAAGAAAAATATGATAATTCAATGCATAATCCCAAATATGAAACTGACTGTCTGAAAATAAGGAAAGTTGAACATTCTGAGTCAAGGCAAATAAATGTTTGAATACATATATTTAGAACTTTATAAATAAAGTGCCCAACCATAGCTTAGAGTGTCACAGAAAATAAGACTTACTTACCCCAGGACACTCATCTACATGTTTGTAGAAAGCCAAACCAGTACTGAAACGAGAATCAGTAGAGGTAATGGTAAATATAAGAGTATATCGTCGATCTGAAAAGGGAGGTAAGAGATGAATCTCTACGACCGATAACAGAGAACCTTATGAAATAGACCCCGTAGAAGGAGATCACTGCATTCAATAGGCAATACTCTCTTCACATCCCTCTGACATTCACTGCACGCTGAGAGGAAAACCGGGCTCCAACTTGCTGCGGAGCGCATATCAACGTAGAATCTAGCACAAACTTACTTCACCACCTCCCTTGGAGGCAAAGTTTGTAAAACTGATTTGTGGGTGTGGTGAGGGGTGTATTTATAGGCATTTTAAGGTTTGGGAAACTTTGCCCCTCCTGGTAGGAATGTATATCCCATACGTCACTAGCTCATGGACTCTTGTTAATTACATGAAAGAAATAAAACTTAACAGAAAAAGCACAATGACCTAAATATCTATTGCTTATATGAAAGAACAGAGTGAGGTAAAATGATAGTAACTTTCAAGTTTAATAATTTATTGGGCTTAATAAAGTTGAAGCATATTTTTCACAAAAAGAGCAATTCCAGAACAAGGGGTTATGATCTCAAGCTGAAGGCTAGTAGGTTCAGGAGAAATTTGAGGAAGCTTCTTCACAGAAAGGGTGGTTAATTCACAGAATAAACTTCTATTTGAGGTGGTAAACACTGGGTTATCCTACTAACTCAATTTACACTTTTAGGATAGACTTGTTGAGCCTGTGGTTTTTTTTCTGCTGTCAAAATCAATATTCTATGTGCAACCTTTATTCTAGATGCATATTTACCAGTTTCAACAGTCACTCAAATAGTTTCTACACTGGAAGATTCCATATCCATTTTAAGAGAGTGGGACTCCGATATAAAGAGTAGACAAGCTACGTTGCGGTGGAAATGCTCTTAATAAATAGACTTTCTAAAGTAACTGGTTCCAGTTATCTATTGGGATACTGTTGCCTGACAGTAAAAACAGGCAAGATAGATATATAAGTGCAAACCAGTGTCAGTAATCATAAGCACTGATTGGTTTGTACCTGTGATTTACAGAGTTACACTATGGACAAAATGTATCATGATTGCAGGCAGGCAGGCTCACAAGTAGAGAATCTCTTACCTGCAATTTCCACTTGTGATGCTGTACTGCATGGTGAATTTTAGCATTGCACAAGAGCTTTCTTGTTCAGTGATGCCCCTTTCTCTCTCGAGCAACCAATTGCGTGAGAGCAGGGCATGTCAATCACGCTCAATGAGCGAGTGTTGGGGTTATTAATCTCACCACTTCTGCGGTGGAGGAGAGGCGAATGAACCCGTTTCTGCTTTTTACATTTGTGGTGCTTTAAAGTCTCCAAAGCTGATAAAATGCAGTGTAATAAATGTTGCTCTTTATCTGTGAGGTTTCAACGTAAAATAATTCAAGAATCTGTTTTTTATTAGGACTTACATGCTTATTACAGTTACACAAAAAACTGATGTCACTTTTTGAAATTCATTTGTAGTCTATTTTCTTTTAGTTGATAAAGATATCACTTCGATGCAGGAATTTCTTACTGATCCTAATTTTAATTGGCAACACAGATCTGCGTACTGTAGCATATACTGCAGCAGTACTCCGCATTTACAAATCTAACATTGTGTGCATATAAAGCACATTGTGACTTAAAGGGACAGTCAACACCGGACACAACTTAATCCCATACCTTAGATCCAAAAAAGAAGATGCGTCTGCAACGCATCCCATGTTCAATACCTCTAACGTTATATGTGTAATCATCCAAAGCACATACAGTTTTATCCTGTAGATATGGCCGACTAACTCATCCTCCTCCATCTTCTTCTCTATTAAATTCCATGCTCGTTCACGGTGAAGCTGTTTCTTTGCCAATGCGCAATACAATTTATGTCCGCTCACCAGCAGAAATAGAAAGTGCAGCTGCAAATCACTGTGAAGGCGTGTAAAGAATCCAACCGAGGATTGGATTCTGATTGGTTGTATGCGTTTAAAATGAAAGTTACTACATAACGGTGGTGGGGGGGGGGGGAGTTTGGCGGCCATATCTGCAGGAGAAAATCGTATGTGCTTTGGATGATTACATATATAACGTTAGAGATATTGAACATGGGATGCGGTGCAGACGCATCTTCTTTTTTGGATCTAAGGTATGGGAATAAGTTGTGTCTGGTGTTGGTGGTCCCTTTAAAGAGCTGCCTAAGTGCTATTTAAAAACATAATTTAAAAAAAAGGAACAAATCTTTGGGGACATGCATTAGTCTAAATACAAACTAGAACCCAATCAGCTGGAAATACATTCTGTGTTTATTTAACAAGCCCGTTCCTTCTCTTTCAGCTCACTATGCCTTTCAAATGAGAACTGTCCTGTATCAATATCTGTAGTATATCAGATGACAGCACAGTTTATACACATGATCTCTTTTTTTCTGGTTTTGTTTCCTTAGCTGGCGTGGGTTCTGCACTGTGACCTCATATGTCTTGACTATGACGGAAATCTTTTTGACACCTGCACATGTGCATTAGTGGCAGCTTTAAAAAATGGTAAGCTGGAAACTCAAGTAAATAAAATATCAACTTTTTTTAATGTGAATTAATTTTACAGTACACTGTCCCTTTAAGGAAAAAATGTGTTTCCAATGACTTGTTATACCAGCTGGAGTATGATATATTGTTTCTTTAGGTTTATTTTTGCATATGAAAGACCTGGTTTTGTTTTTTTTACTCCACGACCCATTAAAATGGGTTGAGCTTGCAGGGAAATCAGATTTCCTTATTTTATCACTTTCTGTACACATATGCTACTTTATATTATGTCTGTATATTAGCCTAATACTTAGAGAGGGCTATTGAAAATTAACATTTCTCTTGTAAGTTGTATCCAGTCCACGGATCATCCATTACTTGTGGGATATTCTCCTTCCCAACAGGAAGCTGCAAGAGGATCACCCACAGCAGAGCTGTCTATATAGCTCCTCCCCCAACTGCCACTCCCAGTCATTCTCTTGCAGCTCTCTACAAGAAAGGAAGTAGCTAGAGAGATGTGGTGTATTTATTTAGTTTATCTTCAATCAAAAGTTTGTTATTTTCAAATGGTACCGGAGTTGTACTATTTTAGCCTCAGGCAGAAAGTTGAAGAAGAGTCTGCCTGTGGTCTTTGATGATCTTAGCAGGTTGTAACTAAGATTCATTGCTGTTCTCACACATAACTGAAGAGATAGGTAACTTCAGCTGGGGGAATGGCGTGCAGGGTCTCCTGCTATGAGGTATGTGCAGTTTAAATTTTTCTAGAGAAATGAATATGCTAGAAAATGCTGTTAATACCGGATTTATGTGATTTAATAACGACTAGTATCATGCTTGATGTAAAGGGTAATATTCTTATTACTTTCTCACATTACTGAAAAATAAGATAACGTTTGCTGGAAGTGTTTAAACATTTTCTCTTGTAAGGTGTATCCAGTCCACGGATCATCCATTACTTGTGGGATATTCTCATTCCCAACAGGAAGTTGCAAGAGGACACCCACAGCAGAGCTGTAATATAGCTCCTCCCCTAACTGTCATAGCCAGTCATTCTCTTGCAACTCTCAACAAGCAAGGACGTTGTAGGAGAGAGTGGTTAAATATAGCTAGTTTATTTTCTTCAATCAAAAGTTTGTTATTTTTAAATAGTACCGGAGTTGTGCTATTTTATCTCAGGCAGTAAATAGAAGAAGAATCTGCCTGAGGTTTCTATGATCTTAGCAGGTTGTAACTAAGATCCATTGCTATTCTCACATATGTCTGAGGGGATTACACAGATGAGGTAACTTCAGCGAGAGAATGGCGTGCAGTTTATTCTGCTATCAGGTATGTGCAGTTATAATTTTTTCTAGAGATGGAAAACACTAGAAAATGCTGCTGATACCGGATTAATGTAAGTTAAGCCTGAATACAGTGATTTAATAACGACTGGTATCATGCTTACTCCCAGGGGTAATACCCTTATGATATTTACAATATAAAACGTTTGCTGGCATGTTTAATCGTTTTTATATATGCTTTGGTGATAAAACTTTATTGGGGCCTAGTTTTTTCCACATGGCTGGCTTAAATTTTGACTAGAAACAATTTCCACTGTTGTAGTATAAAAGTTACAGTTGGTGCAGTTAAAATTACAAACTGTGACATCCAGCTTCCCTCAAAGGCCCTCTGAATGCTATAGGACATCTCTAAAGGGCCCAAAGGCTTTCCAAAGTCATTTATTGGGGAAGGTAGGGCCACAGCTTGCTGTGGCAGTTGGTTGTGATGGTTAAAAAACGTCTATTTCGTTTTTTTGATCTGTTTTTTTAACTAAGGGGTTAATCATCCATTTGCAAGTGGGTGCAAAGCTCTGTTAGCCTATTATACACACTGTAAAAATTTCGTTTGATTTACTGTATTTTTTCACTGTTTTTCAAATTCTGACAAAATTTGTTTCTCTTAAAGGCACAGTACCGTTTTTTATATTTGCTTGTTAACTTGATTTAAAGTGTTTTCCAAGCTTGCTAGTCTCATTGCTATTCTGTATAAACATGTCTGACATAGAAGAAACTCCTTGTTTATTATGTTTAAAAGCCATGGTGGAACCCCCTCTTAGAATGTGTACCAAATGTACTGATTTCATTTTATGCAATAAAGATCATTTTCTGTCTTTAAAAAATGTATCACCAGAGGAATCTGACGAGGGGGAAGTTATGCCGACTAACTTTCCCCATGTGTCAGACCCTTTGACTCCCGCTTAAGGGACTCACGCTCAAATGGCGCCAAGTACATCTAGGGCGCCCATAGCGTTTACTTTACAAGACATGGCGGCAGTCATGGATAATACACTGTCAGCGGTATTAGCCAGACTACCTGAACTTAGAGGTAAGCGAGATAGCTCTGGGGTGAGACAAAATGCAGAGCATACTGACGCTTTAAGGACCATGTCTGATACTGCCTCACAATATGCAGAAGCTGAGGAAAGAGAGCTTCAGTCAGTGGGTGATGTTAATGACTCAGGAAAGATACCTGATTCTAATATTTCTACATATAAATTTAAGCTTGAACACCTCCGCGTGTTGCTTAGGGAGGTTTTAGCTGCTCTGAATGACTGTGATACCATTGCAGTGCCAGAGAAATTGTGTAGACTGGATAAATACTTTGCAGTGCCGGTGTGTACTGATGTTTTTCCAAATACCTAAAAGGTTTACAGAAATTATTAATAAGGAATGGGATAGACCAGGTGTGCCGTTCTCTTCCCCTTCTATTTTTAGGAAAATGTTTCCAAAAGACGCCACCACATGGGACTTATGGCAGACAGTCCCTAAGGTGGAGGGAGCAGTTTCTACTCTAGTAAAGCGTACTACTATCCCTGTCGAGGACAGTTGTGCTTTTTTTTTTTTTAGAGCCAATGGATAAAAAATTAGAAGGTTACCTTAAGAAAATATTTATTCAACAAGGTTTTATCCTACAGCCCCTTGCATGCATTGCCCCTGTCACTGCTGCTGCGGCGTACTGGTTTGAGTCTCTGGAAGAGGCTTTACAGGTAGCAACTCCATTGGATGACATACTTGGCAAACTTAGAGCACTTAAGCTAGCCAATTCTTTTATTCTGATGCCATTGTTCATTTGACTAAACTAACTGCTAAGAATTCTGGTTTTGCTATACAGGCGCGCAGAGCGCTATGGCTTAGATCATGGTCAGCTGACGTGACTTGAAAATCTAAGCTACTTAACATTCCCTTCAAGGGGCAGACCCTATTCGGGCCTGGTTGAAGGAGATTATTGCTGATATCACTGGAGGAAAAGGTCATGCCCTTCCTCAGGACAGGTCCAAATCTAGGGCCAAACAGTCTAATTTTCGTGCCTTTCAAAACTTCAAGGCAGGTGCGGCATCAACTTCCTCTAATAATAAACAAGAGGGAACTTTTGCTCAATCCAAGACGGTCTGGAGACCAAACCTGACATGGAAAAAAGGTAAGCAGGTAAAAAAGCCTGCTGCTGCCTCTAAGACAGCATGAAGGAATGGCCCCCTATCCGGAAACGGATCTAGTAGGGGGCAGACTTTCACTCTTTGCCCAGGCATGGGCAAGAGATGTTCAGGATCCCTGGGCGTTGGAAATTATATCCCAGGGGTATCTTCTGGACTTCAAAACTTCCCCCCCAAAAGGGAGATTTCACAATTATCTGCACACCAGATAAAGAGAGAGGCATTCTTACACTGTGTACGAGTCCTCCTAGTTATGGGAGTGATCCATCCAGTTCCAAAGGAGGAACAGGGACAGGGTTTTTACTCAAATCTGTTTGTGGTTCCCAAAAAAGAGGGAACCTTCAGACCAATTTTGGATCTAAAGATCTTAAACAAATTCCTCAAAGTTCCGTCGTTCAAGATGGAAACTATTCGTACCATCCTACCACTGATCCAGGAGGGTCAATATCAGGGGCGTATTTAGGTTTTGTGCTGCCCTAGGCACTCAAAATTCTGCTGCCCCCACCCCAGTATTAAGGCCTTTTTTTTAGACATAATATTTTGGGGCAGGGTGTAAAAAATAAAAAAAATTATGTCTTTTTAAGTAGATGTTCACCAGGGCTTGCATTCACTCTGGTCACACACACACACACACACACACATATATATATATATATATATATATATATATATATATATATATATATATATATATATATATATATATATATATATATATATATATATATTAAGACATTATTTTGCAAGTCGGATGATTAAATTGTTTATATCAGAAAAAAATATCCTTCACTGTTTGATAGTTTGTCAGTAGGTAGTTGTTTAACCTTGAACATCTTCTTTGGTGATTGACAGTTATTTAAGCAAAATATCTGCTTGGATAAATATGTAATGAATATACAAACTGTCCTTTAAAAGTACTTAAAAAATACAACAGTAGTTATGATAGGTTTAGGAGTTGTATCCTAGGGGATAAAGTCACATGATACAATCATAATAAAGTATAAACTTGTATTGTTTCTGAATGTATTAAATGCATACAACATATGTTTAGTTGTGTTTTAAGTCACATGGTTGTATAGATTCAGCAATAAATACGTATTCTTTGCATGTATAACAGATAGACAAACAGTAAATGTACAAGTATTTAGTGACTAATCCGTTTAAGTATTTTAATGCCTAATGAAGATGAAGGGAGAAAGGCATATGCTGTTTCACAGTGGTCACGGTGTAGTGCACACTGCACTGTGTAGTCTATGTGAGTCTCAATCACGCGGTGGAGCCAGGAAGAATACCGCATTCCCTCTCAGTCCAGGCCAGGCTGCGCAAGTGAGCTCCGCCTCCACTGTCACCACGTCATGCGCACCCACATACAATCCCATAGGATAGCAATAGCTGGGCCCTGGTTGATTTAGCCTCCCGGCCCTGAGTTCAGTAGAGTGGCCCTAGGGACTCAAAATTCTGCTGCCCCTTAAAAATCTGCTGCCCTAGGCACCGGCCTCGTTGGCCTATGCCTTAATACGCCCCTGGTCAATATATGACTACAGTGGATCTAAAGGATGCTTATCTTCACATTCCGATACACAAAGATCATCATCGGTTTCTCAAGTTTGCCTTTTAAGACAGGCATTACCAGTTGTAGCTCTTCCCTTGGGATTAGCTACAGCCCCAAGAATCTTTACAAAGGTTCTAGGGTCACTTATGGCGGTCCTAAGGCCGCGGGGCATAGCAGTAGCCCCTTATTTAGACAACATCCTGATACAGGCGTCAAACTTCCAAATTGCCAAGTCTCATACGGACGTAGTACTGGCATTTCTGTGGTCGCATGGGTGGAAAGTGAACGAGGAAAAGAGTTCTCTATCCCCACTCACAAGAGTTTCCTTTCTAGGGACTCTGATAGATTCTGTAGAAATGAAAATTCACCTGACTGAGTCCAGGTTATCAAAGCTTCTAAATTCCTGCCGGGTTCTTTATTCCATTCCGCGCCCTTCGGTGGTTCAGTGTATGGAAGTAATCGGCTTAATGGTAGCGGCAATGGACATAGTGCCGTTTGAACGCTTACATCTCAGACCGCTGCAACTATGCATGCTCAGTCAGTGGAGCGGGGATTACACAGATTTGTCCCCTCAACTGAATCTGGACCAAGAGACCAGGGATTCTCTTCTCTGGTGGCTATCTCGGGTCCATCTGTCCAAAGGTATGACCTTTCGCAGGCCAGATTGGACAATTGTTACGACAGATGCCAGCCTTCTAGGTTGGGGTGCAGTCTGGAACTCCCTGAAGGCTCAGGGATCGTGGACTCAGGAGGAGTCTCTCCTTCCATTAAATATTCTGGAACTAAGAGCGATATTCAAGGCTCTTCAGGCTTGGCCTCAGTTAGCAACTCTGAGGTACATCAGATTTCTGTCGGACAACATCACGACTGTAGCTTACATCAACTATCAAGGGGGAACGAGAAGTTCCCTAGAGATGTTAGAAATTTAAAAAATAATTAGCTGGGCAGAGATTCACTCTTGCCACCTATCAGCTATCCATATCCCAGGTGTAGAGCACTGGGAGGCGGATTTTCTAAGTCGTCAGACTTTTCATCCGGGAGAGTGGGAACTCCATCCAGAGGCATTTGCACAACTGATTCATCGTTCACCAGAACTGGATCTCATGGCGTCTCGCCAGAACGCCAAGCTTCCGTGTTACGGATCCAGGTCCAGGGATCCCAAGGCGACACTGATAGATGCTCTTGCAGCGCCCTGGTCTTTCAACCTGGCTTATGTGTTTCCACCGTTTCCTCTGCTCCCTCGACTGATTGCCAAGATCAAGCAGGAGAGAGCATCGGTGATTCTGATAGCACCTGCGTGGCCACGCAGGACCTGGTATGCAGATCTAGTGGACATGTCATCCTTTCCACCATGGTCTCTGCCTCTGAAACAGGACCTTCTACTTCAGGGTCCTTTCAACCATCCAAATCTAATTTCTCTGAGGCTGACTGCCTGGAGATTGAACGCTTGATTTTATCAAAGCGTGGCTTCTCCGAGTCAGTTATTGATACCTTAAGACAGGCACGAAAGCCTGTCACCAGGAAAATTTACCATAAGGTATGGCGTAGATATCTTTATTGGTGTGAATCCAAGGGTTACTCATGGAGTAAGGTCAGGATTGCTAGGATATTATCTTTTCTCCAAGAAGGTTTGGAAAAAGGATTGTCAGCTAGTTAAGCGTCTGGCAGATGTTCCAGACGTTCAGGCATTTTGTCAGGCTTTAGTTAGAATCAAGCCTGTGTTTAAACCTGTTGCTCCACCATGGAGCTTAAACTTGGTTCTTAAGGTTCTTCAAAGAGTTCCGTTTGAACCTCTTCATTCCATAGATATCAAGCTTTTATCTTGGAAAGTTCTTTTTTTAGTAGCTATTTCCTCGGCCCGTAGAGTCTCTGAGCTATCTGCCTTACAATGTGATTCTCCTTATCTGATTTTTCATACGGATAAGGTAGTCCTGCGTACCAAACCTGGGTTCTTGCCTAAGGTGGTATCTAACAAGAATATCAATCAAGAGATTGTTGTTCCATCCTTGTGTTACACAATTTGGACGTGGTCCGTGCTTTAAAGTTTTACTTACAAGCTACTAAAGATTTTCGTCAAACATCTGCTTTGTTTGTTGTCTACTCTGGACAGAGGAGAGGTCAAAAGGCTTCGGCAACCTCTTTTTCTTTTTGACTAAGAAGCTTAATCCGCTTAGCCTATGAGACTGCTGGACAGCAACCTCCTGAAAGGATTACAGCTCATTCCACTAGAGCTGTGGCTTCCACTTGGACCTTTAAAAATGAGGCTTCTTTTGATCAGATTTGCAAGGCGACGACTTGGTACAAATTTGATACTTTTGCTTCTTCGGAGGCTATATTTTGGAGAAAGGTTTTACGGACAGTGGTTCCTTCCATTTAAGTTCCTGCCTTGTCCCTCCCTTCATCCGTGTACTTTAGCTTTGGTATTGGTATCCCACAAGTAATGGATGATCCGTGGACTGGATACACCTTACAAGAGAAAACACAATTTATGCTTACCTGATAAATTTATTTCTCTTGTGGTGTATCCAGTCCACGGCCCGCCCTGTCATTTTAAGGCAGGTCATTTATAAATTTAAACTACATTAACCACTTCACCCTATGGTTCCTCTTTTCTCGGCTTGTTTTCGGTCGAATGACTGGCTATGACAGTTAGGGGAGGAGCTATATTACAGCTCTGCTGTGGGTGTCCTCTTGCAACTTCCTGTTGGGAATGAGAATATCCCACAAGTAATGGATGATCCGTGGACTGGATACACCACAAGAGAAATAAATTTATCAGGTAAGCATAAATTGTGTTTTTTTCTACATATTGGTGATAAAACTTTATTGGGGCCCAGTTTTTTCCACATGGCTGGCTAGATTTTGCCTAGGGATAGTTTTGTTAGGCCCTCTCACTGTGAATACAGGTTGGGAGGGGCCTATTTTCGCGTCCTAAATGCGCATTAGATTTTGCAGCTTGAGACATCCAGTTTCCCTGAAGGAGTCCCCTGAACACTTAGGACCTCTCTAAAGGGTTTTTTGTGCCTTCCAAATTCGTTATATGGGCAGGTAGGGCCACAGCAGAGCTGTGGCAGTTTGTTGTGACTGTTGAAAAACGTTTATATCGTTTTTTTGATCCGGTTTTGAAATTAAGGGGTTAATCATCCATTTGCAAGCGGGTGCAATGCTCTGTTAGCCTATTATACACACTGTAAAAATTTCGTAAGATTTACTGCTTTTTATCACTGTTTTTCAATTTCTGACATTTTTTGTTTCTCTTAAAGGCACAGTACCGTTTTTATTTTTTGCTTGTTTACATTTATTAAAGTGTTTTCCAAGCTTGCTGGTCTCATTGCTAGTCTGTTTAAACATGTCTGACATAGAGGAAACTCCTTGTTCATTATGTTTAGAATTCATTGTGGAACCCCCTCTTAGAATGTGTACCAAATGTACTGATTTTACTTTAAGTTATAAAGATCATATTTTGGCCTTAAAAGATTTATCACCAGAGGAAACTGATAAGGGTGAAGTTATGCCGACTAACTCGCCCCACGTGTCAGAACCTTTGACTCCCGCTCAAGGGACGTCCGCTCAAGAGTACATCTAGCGCGCCCATGGCGTTTACTTTTCAAGACATGGCGGCAGTTATGGATCATACCCTTACAGCGGTATTGTCCAAACTACCAGGGTTACAAGGAAAGTGAGACAGCTCTGGGGCTAGAAGAAATACAGAGCACTCTGACGCTTTAGTAGCTATGTCTGATATCCCCTCACAATATGCAGAAGCTGAGGCAGGAGAGCTTCTATCTGTGGGTGATTTTTCTGACTCAGGGAAGATGCTTCAACCTGATTCTGATATGTCAACATTTAAATTTAAGCTTGAACACCTCCGCGTGTTGCTCAGGGAGGTTTTAGCTACTCTGGATGACTGTGACACCATTATAGTGCCAGAGAAATTGTGTAGATTGGATAAATACTATGCAGTGCCTGTTTACACTGATGTTTTCCCAATACCTAAGAGGTTTACAGAAATTATTACTAAGGAATGGGATAGACCAGGTGTACCGTTCTCTACCCCTCCTGTTTTTAAGAAAATGTTTCCAATAGATGCCGGGACTTATGGCAAACGGTCCCTAAGGTGGAGGGAGCAGTTTCTACCCTAGCTAAGCGTACAACTATCCCCGTCGAGGACAGTTGTGCTTTCCTAGATCCAATGGATAAAAAGTTAGAGGGTTACCTTAAGAAAATGTTTATTCAACAGGGTTTTATTCTCCAGCCTATTGCATGCATTGCCCCGGTCACTGCTGCTGCGGCCTTCTTCTTTGAGTCTCGGGAAGAGGCCTTACAGGTAGAAACCCCATTGGATGATATACTTGACAAGCTTAAAGCGCTTAAGCTAGCCAATTCATTTGTTTCTGACGCCGTTGTTCATTTAACTAAACTAACGGCTAAGAACTCATGTTTTGCTATGCAGGCGCGTAGGGCGCTATGGCTTAAATCCTGGTCAGCTGACGTTGTTATTTTAAAGTCTAAGCTTCTCAACATTCCCTTCAAGGGGCAGACCCTATTCGGGCCTGGACTGAAGGAGATCATCTCTGATATTACTGGAGGAAAAGGTCATGCCCTTCCTCAGGATAGGTCTAACAAATTAAGGACCAAACAAACTAATTTTCGTGCCTTTCAAAACTTTAAGACGAGCGCGGCATCACAAGAGGGAAATTTTGCCCAGTCCAAGCCGGTCTGGAGACCTAACCAGGCTTGGAACAAAGGTAAGCAGGCCAAGAAGCCTGCTGCTGCCTCTAAGACAGCATGAAAGATCAGCCCCCGATCCGGTAACGGATATAGTAGGGGGCAGACTTTCTCTCTTCGCCCAGGCTTGGGCAAGAGATGTCCAGGATCCCTGGGCGTTGGAAATTGTGTCCCAGGGATATCTTCTAGACTTCAAAGCTTCTTCCCCAAAAGGAAGATTTCACCTCTCACAATTATCTGCAGACCAGATAAAGAGAGAGGCATTCTTACATTGTGTTCAAGACCTCCTAGTTATGGGAGTGATCCACCCAGTTCCAAAGGAGGAACAGGGGCAAGGCTTCTATTCAAATCTATTTGTGGTTCCCAAGAAAGAGGGAACCTTCAGACCAGACTATTTGAACCATCCTACCTATGATCCAGGAGGGTCAATACATGACTACCGTGGACTTGAAGGATGCTTATCTTCACATTCCGATACACAAAGATCATCATCGGTTTCTCAGGTTCGCCTTCCTAGACAGGCATTACCAGTTTGTGGCTCTTCCCTATGGATTAGCTACGGCACCAAGAATCTTTACGAAGGTTCTGGGGTCACTTCTGGCTGTCCTCAGGCCGCGGGGCATAGCAGTAGCCCCTTACTTAGACGACATTCTGATACAGGCGTCGAATTTCCAAATTGCCAAGTCCCATACGGACATTGTTCTGGCATTCCTGAGGTCTCATGGGTGGAAAGTGAACGAAAAAAAGAGTTCTCTATCCCCTCTGACAAGAGTTTCCTTCCTGGGAACTCTGATAGATTCCGTAGAAATGAGGATTTACCTGACAGAGGCCAGGTTGTCAAAACTTCTAAATTCCTGCCGTGTTCTTTATTCTACTTCTCACTTTTCGGTGGCTCAGTGTATGGAAGTAATCGGCTTAATGGTAGCGGCAATGGACATAGTTCCGTTTGCCTGCCTTCATCTCAGACCGCTGCAACTCTGCATGCTCAGTCAGTGGAATGGGGATTACACAGATTTGTCCCCTCTACTAAATCTGGATCAAGAGACCAGGGATTCTCTTCTCTGGTGGCTATCTCGGGTCCATCTGTCCAAAGGTATGACCTTCCGCAGGCCAGATTGGACAATAGTAACAACAGATGCCAGCCTTCTGGGCTTGGGTGCAGTCTGGAACTCTCTGAAGGCTCAGGGGTCGTGGACTCAGGAGGAGGCACTCCTTCTGATAAACATTCTGGAACTAAGAGCAATATTCAATGCTCTTCAGGCTTGGCCTCAGCTATCGGCAGTGAGGTTCATCAGATTTCAGTCGGACAACATCACGACTGTAGCTTACATCAACCATCAAGGGGGAACAAGGAGTTCCCTAACGATGTTGGAGGTTTCAAAGATAATTCGATGGGCAGAGATTCACTCTTGCCATCTATCAGCTATTCATATCCCAGGAGTAGAGAACTGGGAGGCAGATTTTCTAAGTCGACAGACTTTTCATCCGGGGGAGTGGGAGCTCCATCCGGAGGTGTTTGCACAGTTGATTCAACGTTGGGGCAAACAAGAACTGGATCTCATGGCGTCTCGCCAGAACGCCAAGCTTCCTTGTTACGGATCCAGGTCCAGGGATCCCAAGGCAGTGCTGATAGATGCTCTAGCAGCGCCTTGGTCCTTCAACCTGGCTTATGTGTTTCCACCGTTTCCTCTGCTTCCTCGTCTGATTGCCAAGGTCAAGCAGGAGAGAGCATCGGTGATTTTGATAGCACCGGCGTGGCCACGCAGGACTTGGTATGCAGATCTGGTGGACATGTCATCCTTTCCACCATGGACTATGCCTCTGAGACAGGACCTTCTACTTCAGGGTCCTTTCAACCATCCAAATCTAATTTCTCTGCGGCTGGCTTGGAGATTGAACGCTTGATTTTATCAAAGCCTGGTTTCTCCGAGTCGGTCATTGATACCTTAATACAGGCGCGAAAGCCTGTCACCAGGAAAATCTATCATAAGATATGGTGTAAATATCTTCATTGGTGTGAATCCAAGGGTTACCCATGGAGTAAGGTCAGGATTCCTAGGATATTATCTTTTCTCCAAGAAGGATTGGAGAAGGGTTTGTCAGCTAGGTCCTTAAAGGGACAGATTTCTGCTCTGTCTATTCTTTTGCACAAACGTCTGGCTGAGGTTCCAGACGTGCAGGCGTTTTATCAGGCTTTAGTCAGAATCAAGCCTGTGTTTAAACCTGTTGCTCCGCCTTGGAGTTTAAATTTAGTTCTTAAGGTTCTGCAAGGAGTTCCGTTTGAACCTTTGCATTCCATAGATATTAAGCTCTTATCTTGGAAAGTTCTGTTTTTAGTAGCTATCTCCTCGGCTCGAAGAGTTTCGGAGTTATCTGCTTTACAATGTGATTCCCCTTATCTCATTTTTCATGCAGATAAGGTAGTATTACGTACCAAACCTGGTTTCCTACCTAAGGTGGTATCTAATAAAAATATCAATCAGGAGATTGTTGTACCGTCACTGTGTTCTAATCCTTCTTCAAAGAAGGAACGTCTTTTACACAATCTTGATGTGGTTCGTGCTTTAAAGTTTTATTTACAAGCTACTTAAGATTTTCGTCAAACATCTGCATTGTTTGTTGACTACTCTGGACAGAGGAGAGTTTAAAAGGCTTTGGCAACTTCTCTTTCTTTTTGGCTAAGGAGTATAATACGCTTAGCTTATGAGACTGCTGGCCAGCAGCCTCCTGAAAGGATTACAGCTGGCCAGCAGCCTCCTGAAAGGATTACAGCTCATTCTACTAGAGCGGTAGCTTCCACATGGGCTTTTAAAAATGAGGCTTCTGTTGAACAGATTTGTAAGGCGGCGACTTGGTCTTCGCTTCATACTTTTTCAAAATTTTACAAATTTGATACTTTTGCTTCTTCGGAGGCTATTTTTGGGAGAAAGGTTTTACAGGCAGTGGTGCCTTCCGTTTAAGTACCTGCCTTGTCCCTCCCTTCATCCGTGTCCTATAGCTTTGGTATTAGTATCCCACAAGTAATGGATGATCCGTGGACTGGATACACCTTACAAGAGAAAACTAAATTTATGCTTACCTGATAAATTTATTTCTCTTGTGGTGTATCCAGTCCACGGCCCGCCCTGTCTTTTTAAGGCAGGTGTGTTTTATTTTTAAACTACAGTCACCACTGCACCCTATAGTTTCTCCTTTCTCTTGCTTGTCTTCTGTCGAATGACTGGGAGTGGCAGTTGGGGGAGGAGCTATATAGACAGCTCTGCTGTGGGTGATCCTCTTGCAGCTTCCTGTTGGGAAGGAGAATATCCCACAAGTAATGGATGATCCGTGGACTGGATACACCACAAGAGAAATAAATTTATCAGGTAAGCATAAATTTTGTTTTTATTGCTTATCTCTCCTACCTCCCACTGGGAGTGTAAGTTCTTCTGCTGGCTATGTTTACACATCTTTTCTATAGCCTATACTATCAGTATAGGTTAGGGATACCACCAGCAAAATTAGTTATTTCAAATAACAATATAATGTTAATGGAGCTAGTTGTAAACAATTGAATACACCCCAGTATATAAATTGTTTAATTGGGAACAAATTAAAGGAGAAAAAAAATTAGTGTAAACATTTGCTTTAAATGCTTAGTACCTAATTGTGTCTTGTTAGAGACAGATCTAAATGAGCTCCTGTACTGATTATTTACTGTGTATAATATTGCATGGTTCTGAATTTTGCAGGTTGTCTCCAAACTGTTTGTGGGCAGTAGGAAAACACAATGTGCATATGCAATGTTGCTCTATGTATAAAGAAAGTAGAAATAAGGCATCTACACAAGGTCTTGAATTCATGAAACCCATCAAATGGATTTAAAGGGACACTAAACACTAAATACATTTTATGCATCTCCCTCTAATCATTAGTGCCACCATTATGTTACCTAAGTTACACTGCAGGTATCCGAAGAAGAGTTGCTCTGCATGTGCAAACAGGTCAGCACTGGAAAAGTTAATGCAAAATGAAATGTTATCACTGTTACTGTCCCTTTGTTATGCACGCCCCCCCATTTTTATCAGCAATGCAATCACCAATTTATAGGTCTTATTGATGGACACTTTTGTAATGAGTTTGAATAGTTAACCCCTTAAGGACCGGGCATTTTAGACAAAACCTTCCCCAAACTCATTAGCATTTTTGTCATCGCTACATTTAAACAGAAATAGAGCCTTTTTAAAAAAATATATATATTTACCTATCAAAACTATATATTTTTCTCAGTAGACAACCCAAAGTATTGATCTAGGCCTATTTTGGTATATATTTCATGACACAATTTCACTGACAAATGCGATCAAATTAAAAATATAGTTATTTCTCCAACATAGGTGTGTCCGGTCCACGGCGTCATCCTTACTTGTGGGATATTCTCTTCCCCAACAGGAAATGGCAAAGAGCCCAGCAAAGCTGGTCACATGATCCCTCCTAGGCTCCGCCTACCCCAGTCATTCTCTTTGCCGTTGCACAGGCAACATCTCCACGGAGATGGTTAAGAGTTTTTTGGTGTTTAAATGTAGTTTATATCCTTCAATCAAGTGTTTGTTATTTTAAAATAGTGCTGGTATGTACTATTTACTCTGAAACAGAAAAGAGATGAAGATTTCTGTTTGTAAGAGGAAGATGATTTTAGCAAACGTTACTAAAATCGATTGCTGTTTCCACACAGGACTGTTGAGATGAAGTAACTTCAGTTGGGGGAAACAGTTGGCAGACTTTTCTGCTTGAGGTATGACTGGCCACATTTCTAACAAGACTTTGTAATGCTGGAAGGCTGTCATTTTCCCTATGGGGACCGGTAAGCCATTTTCTTAGATTAAGTAAAAGAATAAAGGGCTTCATAAGGGCTTAAAAAACTGGTAGACATTTTTCTGGGCTAAAACGATTACTTTGCTAAGCATATTTTGCAGATTATAACTCTTAATAGTTATTATAATCTTGGGGATTGTTTTTTAAAAAAAAAAAAACGGCAGGCACTGTATTGGACACCTTTTTCAGATGGGGGCCTTTTCTAGCCATAGGCAGAGCCTCATTTTCGCGCCACTAATGCGCAGTTGTTTTTGGAGAGCAAGGCATGCAGATGCATGTGTGAGGAGCTAAGAACCACTGAAAAAGCTTATAGAAGGCGTCATTTGGTATCGTATTCCCCTCTGGGCTTGGTTGGGTCTCAGCTAAGCAGATACCTGGGACTGTATAGGGGTTAAATGTAAAAACGGCTCCGGTTCCGTTATTTTAAGGGTTAAAGCTTCCAAATTTGGTGTGCAATACTTTTAAGGCTTTAAGACACTGTGGTGAAATTTTGGTGAATTTTGAACATTTCCTTCATACTTTTTCACATATTCAGTAATAAAGTGTGTTCAGTTTAAAATTTAAAGTGACAGTAACGGTTTTATTTTAAAACGTTTTTTGTGCTTTGTTGACAAGTTTAAGCCTGTTTAACATGTCTGAACCATCAGATAAGCGATGTTCTATATGTTTGAAAGCCAAGGTTTCTCCCCATTTAAATTTATGTGATGATTGTGCCATGGTGTCCAAACAAAGTAGGGACAATGATGCCACAGATAATGATATTGCCCAAGATGATTCCTCAAATGAGGGGAGTAAGCATGATACTGCATCATCCCCTTCTGTGTCTACACCAGTTTTGCCCACACAAGAGGCCCCTAGTACATCTAGTGCGCCAATACTTATTACCATGCAACAATTAACGGCTGTAATGGATAATTCTATTGCAAACATTTTATCCAAAATGCCTACTTATCAGAGAAAGCGCGATTGCTCTGTTTTAAACACTGAAGAGCAAGAGGACGCTGATGATAACTGTTCTGACATACCCTCACACCAATCTGAAGGGGCCAGGAGGGAGGTTTTGTCTGAGGGAGAAATTTCAGATTCAGGAAAAATTTCTCAACAAGCTGAACCTGATGTTGTAACATTTAAATTTAAATTAGAGCATCTCCGCGCACTGCTTAAGGAGGTATTATCTACTCTGGATGATTGTGACAATTTGGTCATTCCAGAGAAATTATGTAAGATGGACAAGTTCCTGGAGGTTCCGGTGCCCCCCGATGCTTTTCCTATACCCAAGCGGGTGGCGGACATAGTAAATAGGGAGTGGGAAAGGCCCGGCATACCTTTTGTTCCTCCCCCTATATTTAAAAAATTATTTCCTATAGTCGACCCCAGAAAGGACTTATGGCAGACAGTCCCTAAGGTCGAGGGGGCGGTTTCTACTCTAAACAAACGCACTACTATTCCTATAGAAGATAGTTGTGCTTTCAAAGATCCTATGGATAAAAAATTAGAGGGTTTGCTTAAAAAGATGTTTGTTCAGCAAGGTTACCTTCTACAACCAATTTCATGCATTGTTCCTGTCACTACGGCAGCGTGTTTCTGGTTCGAAGAACTAGAAAAGTCGCTCAATAAAGAATCTTCGTATGAGGAGGTTATGGACAGAGTTCATGCACTTAAATTGGCTAACTCTTTTATTTTAGATGCCGCTTTACAATTAGCTAGATTGCGGCGAAAAATTCAGGGTTTACTATCGTGGCGCGCAGAGCGCTTTGGCTAAAGTCTTGGTCAGCGGATGTGTCTTCCAAGACAAAATTGCTTAACATCCCTTTCAAGGGTAAAACACTGTTTGGTCCTGATTTGAAAGAGATTATTTCAGACATCACCGGGGGAAAGGGCCACGCCCTCCCTCAGGATAGGTCTTTTAAGGCTAAAAATAAGCCTAATTTTCGTCCCTTTCGCAGAAACGGACCAGCCTCTAATTCTACATCCTCTAAGCAAGAGGGTAATACTTCACAACCCAAACCAGCCTGGAGACCGATGCAAGGCTGGAACAAGGGTAAGCAGGCCAAGAAGCCTGCCACTGCTACCAAAACAGCATGAAGGGATGGCCCCCGATCCGGGACCGGATCTGGTGGGGGGCAGACTTTCTCTCTTTGCTCAGGCTTGGGCAAGAGATGTTCAGGATCCTTGGGCACTAGAAATAGTTTCTCAAGGTTATCTCCTAGAATTCCAAGAACTACCCCCAAGGGGAAGGTTCCACAGGTCTCAATTATCTTCAAACCAAATAAAAAGACAGGCATTCTTACATTGTGTAGAAGACCTGTTAAAGATGGGAGTAATTCATCCAGTTCCAATAGGAGAACAAGGGATGGGGTTTTACTCCAACCTGTTCATAGTTCCCAAAAAAGAGGGAACATTCAGACCAATTTTAGATCTCAAGATCCTAAACAAATTTCTCAGGGTTCCATCGTTCAAAATGGAAACCATTCGAACGATCCTTCCCACCATCCAGGAAGGTCAATTTATGACCACGGTGGATTTAAAGGATGCGTACCTACATATTCCTATCCACAAGGAACATCATCAGTTCCTAAGGTTCGCTTTTCTGGACAAGCATTACCAGTTTGTGGCACTTCCATTCGGATTAGCCACTGCTCCGAGAATCTTCACAAAGGTACTAGGGTCCCTTCTAGCGGTTCTAAGGCCAAGGGGCATTGCAGTAGTACCTTACTTGGACGACATCCTGATTCAAGCGTCGTCTCTGTCAAAAGCAAAGGCTCATACGGACATCGTCCTAGCCTTTCTCAGATCTCACGGATGGAAAGTGAACAAGGAAAAAAGTTCTCTGTCCCCGTCAACAAGAGTTCCCTTCTTGGGAACAATAATAGATTCCTTAGAAATGAGGATTTTTCTGACAGAGGTCAGAAAATCAAAAATTCTAAGCTCTTGTCAAGAATTCTGTTCTTCGTCCTTCCATAGCGCAGTGCATGGAAGTAATAGGATTGATGGTTGCAGCAATGGACATAGTTCCTTTTGCACAAATTCATCTAAGACCATTACAACTGTGCATGCTCAGACAGTGGAATGGGGATTATACAGACTTGTCTCCGATGATTCAAGTAGATCAAAGGACCAGAGATTCACTCCGTTGGTGGCTTATCCTGGACAACCTGTCACAAGGAATAAGCTTCCGCAGACCAGAGTGGGTCATTGTCAAGACCGACGCCAGTCTGGTGGGCTGGGGAGCGGTCTGGGAACCCCTGAAAGCTCAGGGTCTATGGTCTCGGGAAGAATCTCTTCTCCCGATAAACATTCTGGAACTGAGAGCGATATTCAATGCTCTCAAAGCTTGGCCTCAACTAGCAAAGGCCAAATTCATAAGGTTTCAATCAGACAACATGACGACTGTTGCATATATCAACCATCAGGGGGGAACAAGAAGTTCCCTGGCGATGGAGGAAGTGACCAAGATAATTCAATGGGCGGAGGATCACTCCTGCCACTTGTCTGCAATCCACATCCCAGGAGTGGAAAATTGGGAAGCGGATTTTCTGAGTCGTCAGACATTCCATCCGGGGGAGTGGGAACTCCATCCGGAAATCTTTGCCCAAATAACTCAATTATGGGGCATTCCAGACATGGATCTGATGGCCTCTCGTCAGAACTCCAAGGTTCCTTGCTACGGGTCCAGATCCAGGGATCCCAAGGCGACTCTAGTAGATGCACTAGTAGCACCTTGGACCTTCAACCTAGCTTATGTATTCCCACCGTTTCCTCTCATTCCCAGGCTGGTAGCCAGGATCAATCAGGAGAGGCCTTCGGTGATCTTGATAGCTCCTGCGTGGCCACACAGGACCTAGTATGCAGACCTGGTGAATATGTCATCGGCTCCACCATGGAAGCTACCTTTGAGACAGGACCTTCTTGTTCAAGGTCCATTCGAACATCCGAATCTGGTTTCCCTCCAACTGACGGCTTGGAGATTGAACGCTTGATTTTACCAAAGCGTGGGTTTTCAGATTCTGTAATAGATACTCTGATTCAGGCCAGAAAGCCTGTAACTAGAAAAATGTACCATAAAATATGGAAAAAATATATCTGTTGGTGTGAATCTAAAGGATTCCCATGGAACAAGATAAAAATTCCTAAGATTCTATCCTTTCTACAAGAAGGTTTGGAGAAAAGATTATCTGCAAGTTCTCTGAAGGGACAGATCTCTGCTTTATCTGTTTTACTTCACAAAAGGCTGGCAGCTGTGCCAGACGTTCAAGCGTTTGTTCAGGCTCTGGTTAGAATCAAGCCTGTTTACAGACCTTTGACTCCTCCCTGGAGTCTAAATCTAGTTCTTTCAGTTCTTCAAGGGGTTCCGTTTGAACCCTTACATTCCGTAGATATTAAGTTATTATCTTGGAAAGTTTTGTTTTTGGTTGCAATTTCTTCTGCTAGAAGAGTTTCAGAGTTATCTGCTCTGCAGTGTTCTCCGCCCTATCTGGTGTTCCATGCAGATAAGGTGGTTTTGCGTACTAAGCCTGGTTTTCTTCCGAAAGTTGTTTCCAACAAAAATATTAACCAGGAGATAGTTGTACCTTCTTTGTGTCCGAACCCAGTTTCAAAGAAGGAACGTTTGTTACACAATTTGGACGTAGTCCGTGCTCTAAAATTCTATTTAGAGGCTACTAAAGATTTCAGACAAACATCTTCTTTGTTTGTTGTTTATTCTGGTAAAAGGAGAGGTCAAAAAGCAACTTCTACCTCTTTCTTTTTGGCTTAAAAGCATTATCCGATTGGCTTATGAGACTGCCGGACGGCAGCCTCCTGAAAGAATCACGGCTCACTCCACTAGGGCTGTGGCTTCCACATGGGCCTTCAAGAACGAGGCTTCTTTTGACCAGATATGTAAGGCAGCGACTTGGTCTTCACTGCACACTTTTGCCAAATTTTACAAATTTGATACTTTTGCTTCTTCGGAGGCTATTTTTGGGAGAAAGGTTTTGCAAGCCGTGGTGCCTTCCATTTAGGTGACCTGATTTGCTCCCTCCCTTCATCCGTGTCCTAAAGCTTTGGTATTGGTTCCCACAAGTAAGGATGACGCCGTGGACCGGACACACCTATGTTGGAGAAAACAGAATTTATGCTTACCTGATAAATTACTTTCTCCAACGGTGTGTCCGGTCCACGGCCCGCCCTGGTTTTTTTTAATCAGGTCTGATGAATTATTTTCTCTAACTACAGTCACCACGGTATCATATGGTTTCTCCTATGCATATTTCCTCCTGTACGTCGGTCGAATGACTGGGGTAGGCGGAGCCTAGGAGGGATCATGTGACCAGCTTTGCTGGGCTCTTTGCCATTTCCTGTTGGGGAAGAGAATATCCCACAAGTAAGGATGACGCCGTGGACCGGACACACCGTTGGAAAGTAATTTATCAGGTAAGCATAAATTCTGTTTTTTTTTCACAATTTTATGGTTTCTCACTGAAATTATTTATAAACAGCTCGTGCAATCATGACACAAATGGTTGTAAATGCTTCTCTGGGATCCCCTTTGTTCAGAAATAGCAGACATATATGGCTTTGGCGTTGCTTTTTGGTTATTAGAAGGCTGCTAAATGCCGCTGCGCATCACACTTGTATTATGCCCAGCAGTGAAGGGGTTAATTAGGTAGATTGTAGGGTTAATTTTAGCTTTAGTGTAGAGATCAGCCTCCCACCTGACACATCCCACCCTCTGATCCCTCCCTGACCCCTCTCAAACGGCGTTCTTCCCAACCACACCTCACAATTGTCACTGCCATCTTAAGTACTTGCAGAAATAAATATTCTGCAGTGTTGGATCCCCCCTTAGCCCCCAACCTCTCTAACCCTCCCCCCTCTACCTATTTGCCACCATCTTAGGTACTTAGGCTGCTATCTCCCAGTACCCAGTTTGCTGCAAATTAGGCAGATTTTTTATAAAGAAAATTAAAATAACCTTTTTTTTTCTGTAGTTTAACTGATCCCCTCAATACCCTACCACCCTCCCCCTCCCAGATCCCTTTTATGGCAACGGATCCCACATAGGATCCCCCTAATTGCTCCTACCTCCCTCCTTTCCCCTCAATGAGGCAGGTAGTATTATTATTTTTTTGGGCTTCCCTGTAGCGTGGAGTAGCGTTCCCACCCGCACTCCTACAGCGTTGGGCCGCCCAACCAATTTCCTCCTTACCCACCCACCAACGATCGGCACCACAGAGTGTCCCTCTCTGCATCGGTAACTCTGCAAATCTATTTCTGCAGTGTCCCACTTGTGGGGCATGCAGAAATAGCATTATTTCACAATTTTGAGCGAGATCGCGCTGCAGCAACGTACAGGGTACGACACTGGTCGTTAAGGGGTTAATAAATGGCAGAAATATGAACCCTATATGCCGCGGGTCAATTGTACCATTTTTGTGATTTTGA
This sequence comes from Bombina bombina, assembly GCF_027579735.1. NCBI lineage: Eukaryota > Metazoa > Chordata > Amphibia > Anura > Bombinatoridae > Bombina > Bombina bombina. The sequence continues at coordinate 1,096,888,387 of NC_069501.1, read as the reverse complement.
TTTTTTTTTAATATAAGCATTGTTTATGAAATTGTATTTTTAAAAGCATGTTCTTTTGAATATATACTGTACTGGAATGTGATTTATTCTCCGGAATATGGCTAAAACGTTCATTTTGTATTTGGTTCACTTCACAGTACAATTACCATCTGTAAAAATTAATGAAGATACTGGTTTAGCCACGGTAGATTTAGCAAAGAAGAATCCCCTGAAAATTTTGAAACATCCGATTGCTACATCCTTTGCTGTGTTTGATGAGTGAGTATTGTATAAATAATAATAATAATAAAAATTCATAGCAATAATTTTCCAATTTCTAAAAAATAGAAATGTTTAAAATTATTTTTGTTCAAATGTAATTTCCATTTAACATAGAATAAGGTGCAGTAATCTATTTCTTGGATATTCCGAGTGTCAGACATAATGAAGTTTATGGCTTTTTAAAAATCTAAATAATTATAAATGAAAGCATTTGAGAGATGTAACTAAAACTGAAACATTGTAATGTCTTAAAGAGATAGGAAAGTGAAAATTAAAGGGACAGTTAAGCTAATTTCTTAGACCTTGAAGGCCGCCTCTAATCTGAAAGCATTTTGATAGTTTTTCACCACTAGAGGGCGTTAGTTCATGTGTTTCACATAGATAACATTGAGCTCAGGCACGTGAAGCTCCTAGGAGTCAGTGATTGGCTAAAAATGCATGTCTGTCAAAAGAACTGAAATAAGGGTGCAGTTTGCAGAGGCATAAATACAAGGTAATCACAGAGGTAAAAAGTATATTATTATAACTGTGTTGGTTATGCAAAACTGGGGAATGGGTAATAAAGGGATTATCTACAACAAAAATTCTGGTGTTTACTGTCCCTTTAAACTTGCATGATTGAGATGGAGCATTTAATTTTAAGACACTTTTAAACTCCTATTTTCAAATGTGCTTTGTTCTCTTGGCATTCGCACATATCCAACACTAGTGGGAGCTAGCTGCTGATTGGGGCCTGCACATATTTGTTTCTTGTGATTGACTAACTAATTGTGTTCAGATAGTTGCCAGTAGTGCAATGCTGTTCCTTCAGCAATGGATAACAAGAGAATGAAGCAAATTTTTTTTTTTTATTATTTATTTTTTATATTGAATTAACCTTGACCAAATTATTAGAGTGAATGGGAGTGTGCTTCTGGCTGCTGCATGTTATACTGGAGAGTTACTTACAATACTTTCAGTATGAAAAACTATAAAAGTTTTTTTAGTTTGGGTTATTTTTAAATTGAAATTAGCGGTTGAAAGTGTATTCTAGCCTACTGTTAATGCTGACTTTCTTATAAAGACAACTTCCAGAGCTGCATTGGTGAACAGGAACAGACTGTTAGAAGTCTAAAAATTATGTAATTCATCACAAGGGTCTAGAGCAGGTGGGATCGCTACTCCACTTTTACGGCCACCACCCCCTTGTGTTCCATAAACTCATCAGCACCCCCTAGCTTACACGCAAAAATATTAAATCTATTCAAAATTAAATTATTTTTTTGTTTAAGTAATTAAAATTGTATTATCTTGATATTGTAATACAAGTTTTTTAAAGCTGATGGTCACTGTGCAAAAGTCTTGTATATCACTTTAACAGTAACTCCAATAATCATTATGGAAAATGAAAAGTGTTTTGTAGTGTGCACTGCACAGTTTATTTCTTGAGACATTATCAGAAGACTGTGTGCAAAGTTACTCAGAACGGCACAACAGGCCTTTTGCTATGTTTCCTGTTACTACACAGCAGTTTCAAACTGTACAGTAAATGTTAAATAAAACGTGCTAATATACAGCACTAGTAAAATAAGAAAGAATGCAACAATTCCGAACAAGTGGCTGCAATCTATCATATTCAGAAAGAGTATAAGTTGAGGATAAACCTAAATTATCATAAAATATCAAAGGAAAAGCAAGGAAGTTGTTTCGCTTTAGACATCCAGACCAGTGTTTCTCAACTCCAGTACTCAAGTACCCCTATCAAGCCAGAGTTTCACAATATCTGTACTAGAACTCAGGTGAAATTATTATTATTATCAGGTATTTGTAGAGTACCAACAGATTCTGCAGCGCTATATATAACAAGCTGATGGGTGAGAGCAGGCTAGTAACCAATCTTACTGATCAGCTGATTATTTCACCTATGCTTTAGTACAGGATATCCTGTTAGGGGCACTTGAGGACTGGAGTTCAGAAACACTGATCTAGACTAAACTAATTATGTTCATCAAGCTTGAGGTGACCCACTAGCATCCTCTTTCTCTCCTTACCCCTATGGTAATCCCAGCGCCCCCTTCCATCTCTCATGCCTATTCATTGCCCCCTCATTAATTAATCATTGCATCTCACTGACAACCCCCACAGAAGGCCGAAATGATCATCTGGGGTTGCCATGTTGCTCGTTCAGTGAAAGATTGCCTGGTATTTCGGGCTGGACCGTCATTTTTAGGCAGGATAAGTATTATATTATAGGAAAGTTCTCCTCTATGAAATGCACAATTTATCTAAATGAGGTGGGTCCCAGGTTCCTGGTTGAGTGCTTCATGTGCTGGTAAAGGGACAGTGAACTCCTAATTACAAGAAACGTTTCTTGTCCTGCTATAGAATAACATACAAGCCAAGTCTAAACCTTTTTAAAACCAATTAACACCTTGTTACAGCCAAACTCAACTAGAATTACTGGTTATTATATGTATGAATTTGTTGCTTTCATTGTACAACAAATGCCAAATATGGCAGTGGAATTCGGCTCTTTTCTGAGCCGAATATCTTTGTGTGAAAGTGCAACTTGCAAAGATCTGGATTTTCACAGATCTTTGTATGTTGCCCTTTTCTTCATAAATTGAAAGAGTCCACAGCTGCATTCATTACTTTTGGAAAATTCAGAACCTGGCCACCAGGAGGAGGCAAAACACCCCAGCCAAAGGCTTAAATACCCCTCCCACTTCCCTCAACCCCCAGTCATTCTTTGCCTTTCGTCCCAGGAGCTTGGCAGAGAAGTGTCAGAAGTTTTAGATTAGTCTCTTATGGAGGGTAGTACTCTTCGGCATGGGACTGGAGTTTTAAGTAGTCCTGTCAGCCTTTCAGTGAAAGCATAGATAAAAGTTAGAGTCCAGAGATGCAGGGAGATTCTTTCTGCAAAACCATCCCGACTCATATTGACAGCTCCACAAGCAATCAGCGTTGATGAGTTTCGCTGCCTGCTTTCTTCTCTCAAGTCCATGGCAGAAGCAATGCTACTATCTGTTCCTGTTCCATGGCGTAGATTCTGGTAAAATTGTTTCATTTTACTTTCTTCAGGAAATGTACTGTATTACAGATGTTTTCCCGAGGGGCTACCACCTCGCGGGACTAACTTATAACAGAGTCTCAGTGAGGCTCCTTTTTGTATCTTGGAATCAAGGGTTAATATCTCCTGAGTGGGGTTATTGAACAGGTTTTTTTTTTTAATCGTTTGTTATATGATTCAACCTGCTTATGTGTAGTGTTATTCGGCTCATGACTTGTGGAACATAACGGATTTTGGAAAGTGACGTGACCTTGTGGTCGGGTGCGCTTTTTTTGGTCTATATGGTTCACCTGGTGACCAGACGTGGTCACGTTTTTGGGCTCCATTTTCTCATTCCTGACCGTGTGGCGACGGAGAAATTCTGGTCTGCTGGTGTCTTGTTCATAGGAGGTGGTAAGTGCCTCAGCCATTGTGGGTGTCAGGTGCCATTTAGATTTTTTAGTCCACTCTTTTGTATTCAATATCCTAGTTATGGAGGAGTCTGATATTGTGGAGACGGACGTATCTTTTTCAAATTCTACTCCTTGCGCAGAATTTGTATTGCCCCGGATTATTCAAGCCTATCAGTTATGTTCTGAATGCTGTATTAGAGTGCTCAATTCCTCGGGATCGGGGAATCAAGGGGCCGCTGAGCCATCCGCCTCTGGGGCTTCTTTCCTCCGAGTGGCGAGTTCCCTTCCACCATCTCTTACTACGTATGCAGGTAAACCCAGACTTTGCTTATCCTTCTCGGGAAGGTGGCTTGTTCCCACCGGGGGTTTCGGCACGATGTCGCATGTCCATAATTTTGGCGCTGGCGAATCTTCCAGAAAGTTACTTCAGATATTGTTCGTGTTCTGTTATCCGGTGCCCCTCAGGCATGAGATGGCCTGTTCAGCTCTCTGGGGGAATGACTGTCTCTAAGGCTTCAGGGGGTCAATCTTCGGGGCCTTCTTTTGCTCCGGCGGGGGTATGCTGTGCTTGTCGGTATAGACTGGCACGCCTTCGTGTTCTAATGAGGCACGCTTTGGCGTTGTTGGAAGATCCAATCCTTAATGGATCTGAGAATTCTCAGTCTTCTTCTTCAAATAGCTTTCAGAATTAGATATAAGGGGATGAAGTATTTCTCTTATAGGCTTATTTGTTGAGTATCCTTTTCCAGTTCTAAGCTCGGTAGAACAGGGTCGCTGTTGGGCTATTCCTGTTTGTTTTATTTTTCCTTCAGGAATTTTATTTTCTGGAATAGATATTCACGACCTTTTGATCGCACTGTTTACTTCTACAGAAGTATGTTTATCTGCCATTTATTCTCCCTCTGGGTGAATATATGAGGCCTTGGGCCCTTGGTTGCAGGCTAGTCCTGCTTGGGTTCAGTTCCTTCTGTCCCTATTTCAGACTCGTGGCGCCTGTTCTGCCTGGCTGCTCCAGTTAAGGCGCCGAGTGCTTCACGTTATTATTATTCTTGTTTTTAATTTACAAGTTCTACTGAGCATTCTGGAAGGACCTAAGGGTTTGTGTGGCGTGGAGTATTGGTTTATTCCTCATTAGCCTTTTTAGCTGGTCATCTGGGATTCGGTGGAATTCTGCTGCAACACACTCAGTTTTTTCCGATGTCTGTCGGGACTTGTGAGTGTTCCTTCCCGCGTGGGTGAAGGTTTGGAGGATTTAGGGCCTCCTTGCCGCCGGTTCCTATCGGTCTTGCCTTTTAGGGGCTTTTTGGTCTCTCCTTAGGGACTTCCAGACTTTGTCTGTTATCCTTGGTGGTTTAGCTGCCTTCTGGGAGGGCCTGTGGCCTATTCCTGTTTTTGGGAGTTAGTATTACCCTATTGGGGACGATAGGCTCTGTTGTCTCCTTCTCCAAGCTTTGCTTAGGGGTTTTCTACCGGGGTTGGGATGGTTTGCATTCTTTTTCCTTAGGTGGGTTCCTCTGGTTACGTACTCAGAGGTGTTTATAGCGACGTTTTGGGGCACACTGGCGTGGCCTCGTGATTTGCTCTAGCCTTGTCTACTCCCTCTTCTGACGACTTGGTCCTCAATGTTTTCCCTTGGTCTTGGATGTCTTAGTGTTGTTCTGCACGCCTTTTGGGCTCCAGAGTCTTGTAGCGACTCTGTTGTTCTCTAGCTCCTTTTGGAGTGCTGGACTCCGACAAAGGGTGTTCTCTTCCTTTGAGTTGGGAATTTTCGAGTGACTCTTGTTTTCCGTTTTTCCTGGTTAGTCCGGTCATTCCCCGGTGAGGTCTGTTTTCAGACTAGGTACTTGTGTTCCCTGGGGTGTGGTTGGTTCAACACCTTCTGGGCTAGGGCCTATAGTTTTTGTCTTGGATCTTTCCGGATGTCCGGAACCTTATGATCCTGTGGCTGGTTCAGTGCGTTCCAGTTTTTCCAGAGAACATTGGCTATGACTTATGGTCTAGTTAGTTGAGCTGCTTGCAGCTTGGCCAGGATCTGTGTGTTTTTTGGATACACTCCTTTTGGTCTGTCCTGTCCTTTGAATAATGGGTGCTCTCCTTCATTGGGAGTTCTTCTGTATATTTTGGTGTCTGGATGATTTTTTTCATTCAGCTTTTGTTTTCATCAGGCTACGGCTTCCTGTTTGGAGCTTGTGCGCTGTTGTTCTCTGTGCTCTCCCCCTTGGGGGGTAGTTTTGTTCTCCTTTAGGAGGTGGAATTCCTCTCTCTGGAGGTTGGCTGTCCTGTCTTGTGGGCAGGTGATGGAATGGGAATTTTACCCTATAGTGGGTTGTTCTGTTCCATCGGTGAAGATGAAGTCTCCGTGTTGAGACTGTCATTAGTATTGTGCTGGGTCTTATAGCGATCTACTGCATTTCTCCATTCATCTCTATGAGGTTCTCTTGGGAGTTACTAATTAAGGGACCTATTTGGGTTGGCACCCAAACTCTATTGGGGTGGCTAGGTCCGTCCCATTCTGTCCTTTTTCTGGGCCGGAGATTGGGGTCTTTTTTTATTCCCCTGCTTGTAACATCTGCCTGTTGCTGGTCTGGTCTGGTGCTGGGAGCAGAATCTGGGATCTGGGGTTAGTCCTCGGGTCTTAAGGTACGGTAAGCCTCTTGGAGGTTTCGGTGCTTCTCCATGTTCAAGTTACATGAGTAGCTTTGGTGGCTTGTGGATAGCCTGTGATGTGTCCACTGCTCAGTGGATGTTTTACAGTTTGAAGGTGGGGTTGGTGCTCTGATCTGGTATATTGGTTAGAGCAACAGCTTAGATCTGTTGACAACGTAGGTTTGATTCCCATTGCTGGGAAGTGAATTTTTATCAAATCTTGCAAAGTTAACGGTAGTTGATCCCTTTCTCTCGTAAGAGGTGTGTTGTGGGGGACCGTCTGTTGGCCGATGGTGTCTCCCGGAGGCATGTTGGCTCTGATGAGTCTATTTTCTGCGGTCTCTAGCAAGGTTTGTGGACGTCTGTGAGTCAGTGTCCTTTTTCAAAGTTTTCTCGGCTTCGGTCGAATCGGGTTTTTTGATGGGTAGGGGTTTCAGGCCTGGTGCCCTCAGAATGGGCCACCTTTTGTACCTTTCCATTTTAGCATTCAGTGTCCTCTATAGCTTGGGTATTGTTTTCCCAAAAGTAATGAATGCAGCTGTGGACTCTTTCCATTTATGAAGAAAAACATAAATTATACTTACCACTGCTTGAAAAACCCTTCTCCCAAAAGAAACCTCACCCGAAGCAGAATATTCAAAATTATAAAAGTATGCACGGAGGACAAAATTGCAGCCTTGCAAAATTGTTCCACAGAAGCTTCATTTTTGAAAGCCCAGGAAGAAGAAAAAAACCCTATGGAATGAGCCGTGATTCCCTCAGGAGGCTGCTGTCCAGCTGTTTCATAGGCCAAACAAATTATACTCTTCAGCCAGAGCGAAAGAGAAGTAGCAGTAGCTTTCGTACCCTTGTGTTTCCCAGAGAAACAGACCAACAAGGCAGAAGACTGGCAAAAGTTCTTAGTCAACTGCAAGAAAAATTTCAGCACACACACACCACTTTTAGGTTGTGCAGCAAACCCTACTTATGATAAGGAGGATTAGGACACAAAGAAGGAACAACTATTTCCTGATTATTATTCCTATCTGAAACAACTTTAGGAAGGAACCTAACTTAGTAAGCAGAACCACATTATCAGAATGAACAATAAGATAAGAGGAATCACACTGCAATGCCGAGAGTTCAGAGACTCTCTCCGAGCATAAGAAATGACAATAAGAAACAAAACCTTCCAAGATAACATCTTAATATCTAAGGAATGCATAAGCTCAAACGGAGCCAGCTGTAAAACTTTAAGAACAAGGTTAAGACTCCCGTGAGGAGTAACAGGTTTAAACACAGGCCTGATTCTGACCAAGGCCTGACTAAAGGATTGCACTTCCGGCACATCCACCAGACGCTTATGCAACAAAATAGACAAGGCAGAAATCTGACCCTTCAGAGTACTTGCTGAAAAACCCTTCTCCAGACCCTCCTGGAGAAAGACAAAATCCTAGGATCCTGACTCCAAGAGAAGCCCTCGGCTGCACTCCAATAAAGATATTTACGCCATATCTTATAAAAATTCTTCCCCGTAACAGGCTTGCAAGCCTGAATCATGGTCTCAGTGACTGACTCAGAAAGACCACGCTTAGACAGAACTAAGCGTTCAATCTGCAAACAGTCAACTTCAGAGAAACAAAATTTGGATGAAAGAAGGGACCCTGAATCAGAAGGTCCTTTCACAGAGGCAGTCTCCAATGTGAAGAGACATCTCCACAAGGCCTGCATACCAGATCCTGAGAGACCACGCAGGAATTATTTAGAATTACCAACATTCTTTCCTGTTTGATATTATCAATAACTCGTGGAAGGAGAGCAATCTGAGAAAAAACGGTGTGCCAGCCTAAAATGCCAAGGAACCGCCAGAGCATCTATCAGAGCAGCCTTTGGATCTGTTAACTTCGAACCGTACCTTGACAGCTCGGAAAGTTGCAGAGCCGTCAACAGATCCAACTCCGCAGCCCCCAATTGAGGGTCAAGATGGAAAACACCTCCAGAAGGGGATCCCATTTCCCAGGATGAAAAGTCTGTCTGCTCAGGAAATCTGCTTCCCAGATGTCCACTCCTGGAATTTGGATGGCAGATACACAACAATTGTGAGCTTACGCCCACTGAACAATTCAAATCAACTCCAACATGGCAAAGGAACTTAGAGTTCCTCCCTGGTGGTTGATGTAGACCATAGAGGTGATATTGTCCAACTGGAACCAAGCTTAAGGACAACTGAGGCCAAGCCATCAGAGCATTTTAAATCGCTCTCAACTCCAAGACGTTAAAGAGGAGAGCAGAGACTCCCGAGTCCATAATCCCTATGCCTTAAACAAGACTCAGACTGTTTCCCAGCCCTAGCTAGTTGATGAATGCAGTCACATCACAGAGGAAAGTCTCTAGAAGCACGCGCCCTGAGATTGATACTCCTGATAAACCACTACAGGAGAAAGTCACTTGTCGACTGATCTAGATCTATCCTCTAAGATAGATCTGAAGTTCTCCCTTTTATGGAAAATAGCAAAAGGAATGATGTCCATGACAAAAATCAGACCGATTCCCTCCTTACATTGAGTCACTGAAAAGTGACGGAAAATCAACTGCAGCTAGATTCAAATTCCCAGCCCTCTGGTTGCAAGATGGCAAGATGGGAATTAATCCTAGATTATCTAACCTCTTAAAGAAATCTCCTCTCGAAAAATCACCCTTGTAGATGGAACAAGGGAGCTGTACTCCAGATTCATTTCCCATCCATGGAAAAAAGGATTGGACAAGATCTCTTAAAAGAGAGATTGCTCGAAGGAAGGATGACACCTGAACCATATATTGTCCAGGAAAACACCCTTGCCATACCCCAAGATCCAAAAGTCTTACTAGATCATGGGAACAAAAAACCACATCCTTAGGTCTATGTTCTTTATGAAGGGCCCTCTTGAACCATAGAAGGTCAGAACCTGAGAAAATTGAGGTAATACCTAATTCCCATTCCCAGACTGAGATTGGAATTAACACTTCCAGAGAGGAAGGTCTTGAACCCAGTTCCAGGAATGCCTCCTCATACCTGGATTGCAGATACTCAAGAAGGAGAAATCTGCCCCTGGGAGGAAATCCTAGGTTACGTTGGTTTCCAATAGCCATAACTGACTCTGTAATACAGAGAAGTTCAGCCAGACCAAGAGCAAACAAGGTCTTATCCTAGAAAGAGAAAAAACAAAGCAAGGATTTGGAGAAAACACAAAATACTGAACCTGCAAATGCAGAAATATAAAGCGTAGGCTATACCACTAGACCACAGTTAGACTTCTCAGCTGACCAAGCTACCCTCCATAAGAATCTCTAATCCATAGTAGAAGAGTGCCCTTCTACTTAGACACCGAGCATATAATTGGAGTCAGCGACAGAAAAATCCTTTAAGGACGGAAGACAGGAGAGAGAAGACCTCTCCTATTCCTGTGAAAATATCCAAAACAGGAATAGAACACTTCCTCATAAGAGGAACATCCTAGAAATGAGAGAGATAAAAAATTCCAAGGGTTAACAACGACATTGGGTTATTGATGTCGTCCAGGTAGCGAAAATCTCCTATAACAGTACACTAGGTGTTAAGCATACATCTGAAGAAGACCACATCAGCATCAGATGAAGGAATTATACTGTCCTAATCTGAAATTTCACAAGCGAATCCTCCTCAGCAGACTTAGGAGAAAAAGCAACCTGTGTAACAGAGAATGGAGCAGAAACCTTACTATCTGAATCATTAAATGTCCTCTTGCGTATCCTCTGTAGAAAGGAAAAACAGATAAAGCTGCAGATACCGTAGGGATACCTGAGCTGCAAAATCTGCAGGCAAATACACACCTCTAGGAGAGTGAGGGGAACCGCATGGTACTGCATGTGACGCCATAAAGGCTCGGGACGTGTAAGGAGAAAGCTGTAGCATTGCCTAAACAGCATCATCCTGGGAGACAAGGGGCTCATAGGACATTAAGCAGTTAAACACACTGTATGTATTGGGTACTTGAAAAGCGTGGCTAATCACCTGTTAGGGTCCCAAGGTGCTGCTCATTTTATCGACCTCGGAAGGATGAAAGGCTGAGTGGACCTCGCCGGGGATCGAACCTACAACCCTTGGGTTGTTACAGAGCTCAGCCATAAAGCCTTAGCATGCTGAGCTTTCTGTCCGGCTGTCTATACATTCAATAGATAGTAGTTACTGGCCCTACCAAAATAGGGATTCATCAGCAACTTCCAGTTACTAAAAACGGCTTACTTGGCTCCTATGCTATGCAAGCAATTCTGAATTGCAAAGACAATTAATCCTGAGGGACATGAGTCATGAGGCTCCAATGAAAGAATGATTTTATTGTGAAACATTCTAAACATGAGGGGCAATACTATTAGGTCCCCAAGAGCCTAAGAACAAACCCCAGTCCTAAAAACAATTTCCAATTTGAGAACTTAATAAAAATAAACACACGTACCTATTCTTATTATGTACATTAAAAATATTAAAACCTCTTATAAATAACGATTCCACTAGGAGTACGTATTTCCAAACATTGTAAGAGGAGCCCTCTGTATCCCTGTGGATCTCTCTATAAGACCACTCCGCTGTGAAGGATATGTATAATGAGAACGCCGCTCAGTTCTCGATTGAAAATAAGGCGGGTTACAGCAAAAGGCTAACAAGCCTAAAATGCAGCGGCTCCGCTTCTAAGAAGGAGTAGTCTGAGCCATAAAAACGGAATGGGATGAAGCGCTCTGATATTCGCACTTTCTCGCACCGAACTAGGCATCTGGCCTTGAAACCAGAGCAGTGAAAAAAAAACCTGTAACTCTTAGATACCGAGGGGTGTAGAGAGGACAGAGAGTGCGGACAAACAGCTTGTCACCCTGAAGGTGTTATCAGCGTATACGCGCCACTCTCCATCATATGTTCTACTAGAAATTAATCCGTTGCTGAACTTCAAAATGGAATATAAAGAATTAGGGAGGTTTACATCATATATAGAAATAAATACATTTCACCGCTCCGATCTCAAAAGAAAACGGAGGAAATGACACTACATACTCTCCCAAAATGAATGGCGCTGAAAGAAATAAGAGCGCGTCTTACTATAATCCTACCGAGGACATTGATACCTCAGAGAATATTTCATAAAATAACAACGAGCCCCAAAAGAGAGTTAACCCCTTAGTATCCAAACTCACATGCTAAGTAGTACCTGCTTACTGCCAGAATATTCCTAACTAAGGAATTTGTGTCCCATATAACTGCAGTTACCAGAGTCCTTAAAGGGACACTAAACCCAATTTTTTTTCATTCATGATTCAGATAGAGAATACCATTTTAAACAACTTTCCAATTTACTTCTATTATCTAATTTGCTTCATTTTTTTAGATATCCTTTGTTGAAGAAAGAGCAATGCACATGGGAGAGCCAATCACATGAGGCAACTATGTGCAGCAACCAATCAGCAGATACTGAGCCTATCTAGATATGCTTTTCAGCTAAGAATATCAAGAGAATGAAGCAAATTAGATAATAGAAGTAAATTAGAAAGTTATTTAAAACTGCATGCTCTTTCTAAATCGTGAAAGAAAAAATTTAGGTTTCATGTCCCTTTAACCCTTTCAGTGTCCGCCTCCTAGCCCCAGAAGACAAAAAAGGGCACTTACCTGCATTTCAGTCGTCCGGCAGGCAGGCGACCTCACAAAGTATGGGAGGATGCCACTCCTCACAGAGACCTGTGGAAATAAGAAAGACAGAGTAAACCTACTCGGGCATTCTATACCAGGGCAGCAACCTGTTAGGAAAACACAGCAAAACGCACTTTACAAGTTCCTAACTGCTTAAAAGCCACTACTGCCCTACTGAAGAGACTGACATGGAGTATGGCTAGACCCAATCTTGAGGGGACAGATCAGAGTAAACCTACTCTGATTTCCAAAATAATAAAATCTTGATTGAAGAGAAATAATCAAACACCAAAAACTTCACCTCTTCCTTGTAACGCAGGCAAGGAGAATGATTGGGGTTTGCGGGAAGGGAAATGATACTTAACAGCTTTGCTGTGGTGCTCTTTGCCTCCTCCTGCTGGCCAGGAGTGATATTCCCAACAGTAATTGATGATGATCCGTGGACTCACCGATTGCCTGCATTTAAGTAGATTTCTTTTGAGCTGACTTTGGTCATAAATAATGTACTGCTAAATTTCCATTACTATTGCCCACATTTTTATTGCCTGCAAATTAATAGAGTTATTAAAGTTTAACCTTTTGTGAGCCTTATCTTTGTGACCACATACAAAAGTATACGATTAAAGGGATACTAAACACATTTCATGATTTAGATAGAGCATGCAATTTTAAGCAACTTTCTAATTTACTCCTATTATATATTTTTCTTTGTTCTTATGTTATCTTTATTTAAAAAGCAGAAATGTAAAGCTTAGGAGCCGGACAGCTTTTGGTTCAATACCTGGGTAGTGCTTTCTGATTGGTGGCTAAATGTAGTTACCAATAAACAAGCTCTATCCAGGGTGCTGAACCTAAAATGGTGTCAGCTCCTAAGCTTTACATTCCTGCTTTTTAAATAAAGATACAAGAGAACAAAGAAAATTTGATAATAGGAGCAAATGAGAAAGTTGCTTAAAATTGCATGCTATATCTGAATTATGAAAGAGAGAATTTGAGTTTAGTGTCCCTTTAATGTATTAAAAATATTAGATTATGAAAATGTTTAAAATATTGAGTTAAAAGGGACAGTATGCAATATACTTTCATTATTTATTTTGATTCCTTTCTTGTAAAGTGTGGATTTTCTAACTGTCAGAACTGAAAAATGCACACTGCAGATGCCTCAAGGCTAACAGTGCAACATAACTTTCCTTCATTGGCTTTAGCAGATAACTGCAAAACGATGCATTTTATACATAATGACCACGGCTAACCTTGTGGTCTGCAGAATCCCACATTGGCTGCTCCAAATAAAGCAAATGGTGGGTGGAGTTTGGTTATTGGAAAAACAATTGCAGCAATCAAGATGTTTGTTTTAAATATGTTAGGACATGGCTGATAAGTTATTCTATAACATGACAACAGAAATGTCCTGTAATTACAAGGTGTTCTTTTAATAATGGGAAATTATTTAATGCAAAGTAAAAGTATTGCTTGCAAACATTCCATTTGAGAATTAAAAATATAGTTTAAATTTGTGTTTTTCTCATTGAAATCCTAGCAAAAACTTAACCTACTAGAGTTGATTTGTGCTCATGATTTCAGGAACCATTACAGTTCCCTCACTGTAGCAGCCAGAAACGTCTCTCGCACTGACAACTCCCTTAACAGTTGTAATGGTGCATTCTCTTGCACAGCACTGCCAAACTAAATTCTGAAACTGTTTTGTAAAACGTATAAGCTTAATGCATGTCTGTTTTACATTGTTTATTTCTTACTGTTCAGATATATAGTGTAGTTTGCTAGTTCAGTGAATTATGTCAAATTAAAAGTTGTCAGTTTTTACATTTTGTTTCAGTACATACATTCTAGTGGATCCAACAGGGGAAGAGGAAAGTTTGGCTACTGGCCTACTAACAATTGTGATGGATGAAGATGAAAGGTTGTGCTCTATTCGTAAACCAGGTACTGAAACTTGGTTATTTCTGTTCTGTGAAGCACCGATTTTTAATTGTACCAATAAGTTTATACCATAGTTTTGTTGAATATGGAAATGTTACATTTGAATGCAATATATGTCAAATTTATCCATGTTATGGGTAAAGTCAGATATTGGGTAATTCTAGGATTACCCGGGTAAAACGGACATTACCCAAGCAGCTGTGGGTAAAACCTGATGTATGATCATAAATCCCCCTCAGAGTGCATAGACACCACAATAAACATATTTAGCATGCACTGTAATCCTCCCATCTTCACTATCTTTTTTTTTTTTTTTTTTTTGCCTCTGCCTGGGGGGTTCAAGGGGTGCGAAGCCCCCCTTGTAAGCTTCATTCCCCAAGGTTCACTTGGAGTGGATGCCAGAGGATAGTCAGGGTGCCTTCCTTGAACCACCATGCGGAGGCAAAAGAAATAGTGTAGATGGGGGAATTACAGTACATTGGGCTTTACCCACAGCTGCTTGGGCAATGTCTGTTTTACCCAGGTAATCCTAGGATTACTCAGATTTCTTACTTTACCCGTAACACATACATCACTAGTTAAGATATTATGTAGATTTGGTGCTGTCACAAGGGGGAATCTCTTCGGTAGTAGTTAAGAGACTGGGTAGTTTTTGTTTTTCGTGATGGAAATAGACGTTGATTCTTACTATTGGGGTTGTATATCGATCCATCACTTAGAGAAGAACAACCATTTGAATGTGTTGAACCAGAAATCCCTCCTACACCTTTCTATCTTCTCTCTTTTTCCTGTTTTGGAAGTTTCTGCTTGGATGCTTCATTTGGAGCTTGTTGCATCCGATGCTAGGTCCTTTTGCAGGGTGTAAGTGGCAGTGATTAATTTCCCCACCTGTAACAGCTGTGTTTGCCTGACTCAAGTAGTATCATCATGTAACCTATAGGGACTGCACATTTTACCCAGACCTGCTACCTACCCTCTTTGTACCACAAGGAGATTTTACTGTATTTCATGCCTGGCTGATGTTAAGTTCCCACATTCACTCCCTCTACCTGCTGGCCTATAATGTACAAACCAGACTAGTAGTTTCACTTAAGTAGATGCATCATGGTTTGTTTTTAAAGAGTAGAATTGCATAAGTAACAAGTGCCTAATAAAAAGACAATGCAATAACACTTACTCTGAATATCAAATAAGCAGACCCCCCCCCCATTTGCCGGTCCCTTCCATTAGCCAATCACAGACTAGTATACCCTGTGAACTTGTGCACATGCTCAGTAGGAGCTGGTGCCTCAAAGTGTGTGTACATAAAAAGAAAGAGCAAAATTTAATAATAGAAGTAAAATGGAAAATCTCTTAACTGTATGCTCTATCCGAATCATGACATTTTGACTTTAGTGTCCCTTTAAGCAAAATCAGGTGAACATTTTAAAGCTATACTCATGACCTTCAAGCAATTTTAGTAGTATAGAGTCTTTTTATTATTGATAAAGATTTATATAGAAATTTGAATTCACCCCTATCCATGCAGTTTTATTGGTCCTTATTAACCCCTTCAGGACTGGGAATTTTAGAAAAATTTTTTAGCTTTTTTGCTATCACTCCATTTAACCCTTTCGTGACAGGGTTAAAGTGCCTACATTGAAACACCTGTTCCGATGTAGACAAATTGAAACTACGCGATCGTGCATACAATCGCGAGATTTCAATTATTGGATCGCATCTGGGGGGCGTCCCTACAACCCTAGGAACGTCCTCCAGACCGCGATCAAGTCCTAGAAGCACAGAAGGCTTCAGGACAGCCGTTAGCTATGACGTTCTATTCCGTAATAACGGCTTTAAAGCCCAGTGTAATTATGACGGAATATAACGGCATTAAAAGGTTAAACAGAAATAGACCCTTGTTTTTTTATTTATTTACCTATTACTTTTTTTATTTTTTTTAAGTAGACAACCCAAGGTATTGATTCTAGCCCCATTTCCATCTTAATATGGGAAGAGTCCACAGCTGCATTCCTTACTTTTGGGAAATACTGAACCTGGCCACCAGAAGGAGGAAAAGACACCCCAGCCAAAGGCTACATACCTCCCCCAGTCATTCTTTGCCTTTTGTCACAGGAGGTTGGCAGAGAAGTGTTAAGATTTCGGAGTAGTCTCTTATGGAGGGTAGTACTCTTCAAGACTGGGACTGGAGTTTTAAGTAGTCCTGTCAGCCTCTCAGTGAGAGCATGGATGAAAGTTAGAGTCCGGAGATCCAGGGCGAGTCTTTCAGCAAAACCATCCCCACTCATATTAACAGCTCCATAGGCAATCGACGTTGGCGAGTTTCGCTGCCTGCTTTCTTCACTCAAGTCCATGTCAGAAGTGATGCTACTATCTGTCACACTTGAAGGGCCGTGTTCCTGTTCCACGGCGTAGATTCTGGTAAGATTGTTTCATATTTTATACATGTATGATAACGCAAGAAGACAGGGTCACAATATGACTCCTTTTATCTGTATAGAATCAAGGGTTAATATCTCCTTAGGGGGATTATTGAACAGGGGGGAATAATCTTATATGGTTTATTTGATTTTATGCTGCTTTTAGGTGTGAGATGGTATGGGCTCATAGGCTGTTATGGAATATATAGGTTTCACTTTCACTTTGAGAGCCATGCAGCTTACAAGCTTGGCGCGCTCTCTCATAGCAGGGACAGTCCTGCATTGTTCACCATGTGATTCATTCCCTTTCTCTTGTTAAGTTTATTCAGTCCACGGGTCCATCCATTACTTATGGGATATATTCCCTTCCCAACAGGAAGTTGCAAGAGGATCACCCAAGCAGAGCTGCTATATAGCTCCTCCCCTCACATGTCATATCCAGTCATTCTCTTGCAACCCTCAACATAGATGGAGGTCGTGAGAGGAGTGTGGTGTTTTATACTTAATTATTTCTTCAATCAAAAGTTTGTTATTTTTAAATGGCACCGGAGTGTGCTGTTTTTTTCTCAGGCAGTATTTGGAAGAAGAATCTGCCTGCGTTTTCTATGATCTTAGCAGAAGTAACTAAGATCCACTGGCTGTTCTCGCACATTCTGAGGAGTGGGGTAACTTCAGAAAGGGAATAGCGTGCGGGGTCTCCTGCAAATAAGGTATGTGCAGTAAAATATTTTTCTAAGGAATGGAATTGACTAAGAAAATACTGCTGATACCGATGTAATGTAAGTACAGCCTTAGATGCAGTGAAAGCGACTGGTATCAGGCTGATTAATGTATATGCAGTTAAGTAATTTTCTAAGGAATGGAATTTGACTAAGAAAATGCTACTAATACTGAAGTAATGTAATAAGCCTTAAAATGCAGTAGAAGGACTGGTATCAGGCTTATCAATAGAGATACATACTCTTTAAAAAAGGATGTTTAAAACGTTTGCTGGCATGTTTAATCGTTTTTGTGAGGTACTTTGGTGATAAAACTTATTGGGGCATGAATTTTTCCACATGGCTGACTTAATTTCTGCAAAGAAACAGTTAACTGAGGCTCCTACTGTTGTAATAATGAGTGGGAGGGGCCTATTTTAGCGCTTTTTTGCGCAGTAAAAATTCAGTCTCAGTCTTCCTGCTTCTTCCTGCATGACCCAGGACGTCTCTAGAGAGCTCAAGGGACTTCAAAAGTCATTTTTAAGGGAGGTAATCAGTCACAGCAGACCTGTGACAGTGTTTGACTGTGTAAAAAACGTTTTTTTCTCTATTGATTATCCGTTTTGGGTATTAAGGGGTTAATCATCCATTTGCAAGTGGGTGCAATGCTCTGCTAACTTAATACATTTACTGTGAAAATTTGGTTGCTATAACTGATTTGGTTCATTGTTATTTCAACTGTGACAGTTTTTTTGTGCTTCTTAAAGGCGCAGTAGCGTTTTCTATATTGCTTGTAAATTTATTTTAAAGTGTTTTCCAAGCTTGCTAGTCTCATTGCTAGTCTGTTTAAACATGTCTGACACAGATGAATCTGTTTGTTCACTATGTTTGAAGGCCAGTGTGGAGCCCCATAGAAATATGTGTACTAAATGTATTGATTTCACTTTAAATAATAAAGGTCAGTCTTTATCTGTAAAGGAATTATCACCAGACAACGAGGGGGAAGTTATGCCGAATAACTCTCCTCACGTGTCAGTACCTTCGCCTCCCGCTCAGGAGGCGCGTGATATTGTGGCGCCAAGTACATCAGAGACGCCCATACAAATCACTTTACAAGACATGGCTACTATTATGAATAATACCCTGACAGAAGTATTATCTATATTGCCAGAATGAAGAGGCAAGCGCGATTGCTCTGGGATAAGGACAGAGTGCGCTGGTGCTGTGAGAGCCATGTCCGATACTGCGTCACAGTTTGCAGAACATGAGGACGGAGAGCTTCATTCTGTGGGTGACGGATCTGATCCAGGGAAACTGGATTCAGAGATCTCTAATTTTAAATTTAAGCTTGAGAACCTCCGTGTATTGCTAGGGGAGGTTTTAGCGGCTCTGAATGACTGTAACACAGTTGCAATTCCAGAGAAATTATGTAGGCTAGATAGATACTATGCGGTGCCGGTGTGTACTGATGTTTTTCCTATATCTAAAAGACTTACAGAAATTATTAGCAAGGAGTGGGATAGACCCGGTGTGCCCTTTTCCCCACCTCCTATATTTAGGAAAATGTTTCCAATAGACTCCACTACACGGGACTTATGGCAGACGGTCCCTAAGGTGGAGGGAGCAGTTTCTACTTTAGCTAAGCATACCACTATCCCAGTGGAGGATAGTTGTGCTTTTTCGGATCCAATGGATAAAAAATTAGAAGGTTACCTTAAGAAAATGTTTGTTCAACAAGGTTTTATCTTGCATCCCCTTGCATGCATTGCGCCTGTCACTGCTGCTGCGGCATTCTGGTTTGAGTCTCTGGAAGAGGCCATTCACTCAGCTCCATTGGATGAAATTATGGACAAGCTTAAAGCACTTAAGCTAGCTAATGCATTTGTTTCTGACGCCATTGTACATTTAACTAAACTAACGGCTAAGAACTCCGGATTCGCCATCCAGGCGCAGAGAGCGCTATGGCTTAAATCCTGGTCAGCTGACATGACTTCTAAATCTAAATTACTTAATATTCCTTTCAAGGGGCAGACCTTATTCGGGCCCGGCTTGAAAGAAATTATTGCTGACATTACTGGAGGTAAGGGTCATACCCTTCCTCAGGACAGGGCCAAATCAAAGGCCAAACAGTCTAATTTTCATGCCTTTCGAAATTTCAAGGCAGGAGCAGCATCAACTTCCTCCGCTCCAAAACAGGAAGGAACTGTTGCTCGTTACAGACAGGCCTGGAAAACTAACCAGTCCTGGAACAAGGGCAGGCAGGCCAGGAAACCTACTACTGCCCCTAAGACAGCATGAAGGAACGGCCCCCTATCCGAAAACGGATCTAGTGGGGGGCAGACTTTCTCTCTTCGCCCAGGCGTGGGCAAGAGATGTCCAGGATCCCTGGGCGTTGGAGATCATATCTCAGGGATATCTTCTGGACTTCAAGGCTTCTCCTCCTCGAGGGAGATTCCATCTATCAAGGTTATCAGAAAACCAGTTAAAGAAAGAGGCATTCCTACGCTGTGTACAAGACCTAGTAATGGGGGTGATCCACCCTGTTCCGCGGACGGAACAAGGACAGGGATTTTACTCAAATTTGTTTGTGGTTCCCAAGAAAGAGGGAACCTTCAGACCAATCTTGGACCTAAAGATCTTAAACAAATTCCTAAGAGTTCCATCATTCAAAATGGAAACTATTCGAACCATCCTACCCATGATCCAAGAGGGTCAGTACATGACCACAGTGGACCTAAAGGATGCCTACCTTCACATACCGATTCACAAAAATCATTATCGGTACCTAAGATTTGCCTTTCTAGACAGGCATTACCAGTTTGTAGCTCTTCCCTTCGGGCTAGCTACTGCCCCGAGAATCTTAACAAAGGTTCTGGGCTCACTTCTGGCGGTTCTAAGACCGCGAGGCATAGCGGTGGCTCCGTATCTAGACGACATCCTGATACAGGCGTCAAGCTTTCACATTGCCAAGTCTCACACAGAGATAGTTCTGGCATTTCTGAGGTCGCATGGGTGGAAAGTGAACGTGGAAAAGAGTTCTCTATCACCTCTCACAAGAGTCTCCTTCCTAGGGACTCTTATAGATTCTGTAGAGATGAAAATTTACCTGACGGAGTCCAGGTTATCAAAACTTCTAAATACTTGCCGTGTCCTTCATTCCATTCCACGCCCGTCAGTGGCTCAGTGCATGGAAGTAATCGGCTTAATGGTAGCGGCAATGGACATAGTGCCATTTGCGCGCCTGCATCTCAGACCGCTGCAATTATGCATACTAAGTAAGTGGAATGGGGATTACTCAGATTTGTCCCCTCTACTAAATCTGGATCAAGAGACCAGAGACTCTTCTCTGGTGGATTTCTCGGGTCCATCTGTCCAAGGGTATGACCTTTCGCAGGCCAGATTGGACGATTGTAACAACAGATGCCAGCCTTCTAGGTTGGGGCGCAGTCTGGAACTCCCTGAAGGCTCAGGGATCGTGGACTCAGGAGGAGAAACTCCTCCCAATAAATATTCTGGAGTTAAGAGCAATATTCAATGCTCTTCTAGCTTGGCCTCAGTTGGCAACACTGAAGTTCATCAGATTTCAGTCGGACAACATCACGACTGTGGCTTACATCAACCATCAAGGGGGAACCAGGAGTTCCCTAGCGATGTTAGAAGTCTCAAGGATAATTCGCTGGGCAGAGTCTCACTCTTGCCACCTGTCGGCGATTTACATCCCAGGCGTGGAGAACTGGG
Source organism: Bombina bombina (assembly GCF_027579735.1). Lineage (NCBI taxonomy): Eukaryota > Metazoa > Chordata > Amphibia > Anura > Bombinatoridae > Bombina > Bombina bombina. Next base: position 1,096,867,571 of record NC_069501.1, on the reverse strand, counting down.
AGGCGGACATTCTAAGTCGCCAGACTTTTCATCCGGGGGAGTGGGAACTTCATCCGGAGGTGTTCGTTCAGCTGGTTCATCGTTGGGGCAAACCAGAACTGGATCTCATGGTGTCTCGCCAGAACGCCAAGCTTCCTCGTTACGGATCCAGGTCCAGGGACCCGGGAGCGGCGCTGATAGATGCTCTAGCAGCCCCTTGGGTTTTCAACATGGCTTATGTGTTTCCACCGTTTCCGCTGCTGCCTCGACTGATTGCCAAGATCAAACAGGAGAGAGCATCAGTGATTCTGATAGCGCCTGCGTGGCCACGCAGGACCTGGTATGCAGACTTAGTGGACATGTTGTCCTGTCCACCATGGTCTCTGCCTCTGAGGCAGGACCTTCTAATACAAGGTCCTTTCAACCATCCAAATCTAATTTCTCTGAGGCTGACTGCATGGAGATTGAACGCTTGATCCTATCAAATCGTGGTTTCTCGGAGTCAGTGATCGATACCTTTAATACAGGCACGAAAGCCTGTTACCAGAAAAATTTACCATAAGATATGGCGTAAATATTTATATTGGTGCGAATGCAAGAGTTACTCATGGAGTAAGGTTAGGATTCCTAGGATATTGTCCTTTCTACAAGAGGGTTTAGAAAAGGGCTTATCTGCTAGTTTGTTAAAGGGACAGATTTCTGCTCTGTCTATTCTTTTACACAAACGTCTGGCAGAAGTTCCAGACGTCCAGGCTTTTTGTCAGGCTTTGGCTAGGATTAAGCCTGTGTTTAAGACTGTTGCTCCGCCATGGAGTTTAAACTTGGTTCTTAAAGTTCTTCAAGGTGTTCCGTTTGAACCCCTTCATTCCATTGATATTAAGTTTTTATCTTGGAAAGTTCTGTTTTTGATGGCTATTTCCTCGGCTCGAAGAGTCTCTGAGTTATCTGCCTTACATTGTGATTCTCCTTATCTGATTTTCCATTCAGACAAGGTAGTTCTGCGTACTAAACCTGGGTTTTTACCTAAGGTAGTTTCTAACAGGAATATCAATCAGGAGATTGTTGTTCCATCATTATGTCCTATTCCTTCTTCAAAGAAGGAACGACTTTTGCATAATCTGGACGTAGTCCGTGCCCTGAAGTTCTATTTACAGGCAACTAAAGATTTTCGTCAAACTTCTTCCCTGTTTGTCGTTTACTCTGGACAGAGGAGAGGTCAAAAAGCTTCGGCAACCTCTCTCTCCTTTTGGCTTCGTAGCATAATACATTTAGCCTATGAGACTGCTGGACAGCAGCCTCCTGAAAGAATTACAGCTCATTCCAATAGAGCTGTAGCTTCCACCTGGGCCTTTAAGAATGAGGCCTCTGTTGAACAGATTTGCAAGGCTGCGACTTGGTCTTCGCTTCACACCTTTTCAAAATTTTACAAATTTGACACTTTTGCTTCTTCAGAGGCTGTTTTTGGGAGAAAAGTTCTACAGGCAGTGGTTCCTTCCGTTTAAGTTCCTGCCTTGTCCCTCCCATCATCCGTGTACTTTAGCTTTGGTATTGGTATCCCATAAGTAATGGATGACCCGTGGATTGAATACACTTAACAAGAGAAAACATAATTTATGCTTACCTGATAAATTTATTTCTCTTGTAGTGTATTCAGTCCACGGCCCGTCCTGTCTTTTTTAAGGCAGATCTAAATTTTAATTAAAACTCCAGTCGCCACTGCACCCTATGGTTTCTCCTTTCTCGTCTTGTTTCGGTCGAATGACTGGATATGACATGTGAGGGGAGGAGCTATATAGCAGCTCTGCTTGGGTGATTTTCTTGCAACTTTCTGTTGGGAAGGGAATATATCCCATAAGTAATGGATGACCCGTGGACTGAATACACTACAAGAGAAATAAATTTATCAGGTAAGCATAAATTATGTTTTTTCCTGACCGGGTGTCTTATCAGAGAGGAGTCAAATCTCTGTACTGTCTGGTTCATAGGAGGTGGTGAGTGCCCCAGCCACTGGGGTATAAGGGTGCCGTTTTTTTGAATAAAATAAGATGTTTTATTTCTCTAGTTCTCCGGTTATTGCACTAGCGATGGAGGATTCTGTTACTTTAGAGGGCACTCCTTCTATTCCTAATGAGTAATTCCTGTTTATATATATGGTGACAAGGCCTTAGTTTCGCCCTCTCAATTATGTTCCTTGATAATGTGATATCGAACATGTTTGATACCACGGAGCCGTCCACCTCTGAAGAGTTGTCGTCCAGTGAGGTGCGTAACCTACATTCTTATATTTCTATACATGTAGTTTTCCCGTAGAATTGCTGATCCTCCATCTTGAGGGGGCCTTTTTTCACCAGGCGTTACTGCACAGTTCAGACGGCGGTGTCTGCGGCCTTTAATGCTTTACCTCGCCCTGCTAAGCGCAAGCAAAAGGTTACATATTGCACTCCTTCCCAGAGTACATCAGATAATTTATTGGATTCAACTGAGGGTTATCCAAGGATGAAGTTCTTTCTGAGACTTCAGAGTATGAACATTCTGGGTCGGAGGAGTCTGCTGCCTCTAAACCTTGGCTGCGGAGGAACCAGACTTTAGTTTAGGAATTTGCGCTTTCTTCTAAAGGAAGTTTTTGGCGAATTCAGAGGTTCCAGAGTACCTAATCCTTCCCTGCTCCTGTTAGATGGCGAACATTATTAAGAATGGATGGGACAGGATTGGATTCCTTTTCCCCCTCTTCTCCCTTTAACAAATTGTCCCCAGTCCTGGACTCTCAATGGAGTTGTGAGGTTCTGTCCCTAAAAGGGATGGCATTATCTTCACCCTTGCTAAACATACTACTATCCTGCTTGAGGAAAGTTCTTCATTTGAAGAGCCCATGGATAAAAGATGGAAACTCTGTTAAGAAAGATGTTTCAAGATACGGGATATTTGTTTCAACCGGCGTCGGCTGTTGCTGTGGTTCCTGGAGAAACTACCTTCTGGTGTGACTCCTTATAGGATTTGATCGGGGTGGAGGATCCCCTCGATATTACTCAGAAAAGATTTACGGCCTTGAGGGTTGTTAATTATTTTATCTGTACTGCTATTAGGCAGTTTATTCGTTTGAATGCTATGGCTTCAGCTTTTTCTGTTCAGGCCCTTCTGGCTTTGGCTGATGTCATGGTCTGCAGATATGACTTCTAAGTCTAGACTTCTTCCCTCCCTTTAAGGGAATGATTTGTCTGGTCCAGGCCTGGTCTCAATTATCTCTACGGTCACAGGGGGCAAGGGTGCCCTCCTACCGCAAGAGTATATGAACTAATCTAAGGGATGATTTTCGTTCTGATAAAGCCCATGTCAGCAGTCCTCCGCTAAGCCAGAGCAAACCAAGAGCTCTTGGAAGCCGGCTCAATCCTGGAATAAATCCAAGCAGAGCAAGAAGCCCGCCGAGTCTACGTCTGCATGAATGGGCGGTCCCGGTCCTCTTCTAGATCATGTAGGGGCAGTATGTCGCTCTTTTCAGTCGCTTGGTTCAGGGACGTGCAGGATCCATGGGTCCTGGAGGTCATAGCTCAGGGTTACAAGATAGGTTTTAAGTCTCAACCACCCAAGGGCAGATTCCTCTTGTCTTCCTGATTCTGGACCTAAAGTGCTTAAGCAGGTTTTTAAATGTCCCCTCGTTTAAGATGGAGACAATAAGGTCCATTCTTCCCCTCGTTTGAGAGGGGTAGTTCATGACCATGATAGATTCCTGGACCAGCACTTCCAGTTTATTGCTCTTTCGTTTGGTCTAGCTAAAGAAATTTTTCAAAGAGTGGACCATTGAGAATATTTCCTCTGTCTTCTTCGATCCCATAGATGATCTAGAGAGAGTTCTCTTGTATCAAGTACTAGGGTAGAATTATCTGGTACTATAATAGTCTCCATAGACATGAGACTATTTCTAACATACCAGAGACATTGCAAGCTAGCTTCAACATGTCTTGCCCTCCAGATCTCCTTAAGGCCATCTGTTGCTCAGTGTATGGAGGTGATTGGTCTTATGGTGTCCAGCTTGGACATCATTTCTTTTGCCAGGTTTCACTTCAGACTGTTGCAACTGCGCATGCTGAACTAGTCGAATGGCGATCATTTGGATCTGTCTCAACAGATTTCTCTGGACAACCAATCTTGGTGGTTTTGTCCGGATCACTTGTCCTGAGGGACATCCGTCTCAAGACCATCCTGGCTGATTTTGACTACGGTTGCAAGTCTGTCAGGATGGAGAGCCGTTTAGGGTGCCAAGAAGGCACAGGGCATCTGGTCTCAGGAGCTCTGATCTCATTTTGAATCTTCGGGCAATATACAATGCTCTGAAGGCTTGGCCTCTGCTGGGTTCGTCCCAGTTAATCAGATTCCAATCAAACAATATATCCTCAGTGGCTTACATCAACCATCAGGGGGGGGAACGAGAAGCTCCCTAGCTATGAGGGAAGTCTGATTCTGGTGTGGGGTAGACCCACATTTGTTCACATTCCGGGTGTGGACAACTGGGAAGCGGATTTCCTCAGCTGACAATCCTTTCATCCGGGAGAATGGTCTCTCCATCCCGAGTGTTTGCAGAGATTTGCAAGAGGAAGATCTTATAACGTCTCAATACCTAGCTACCCAGATAAGGGTCGAGGTACAGGGATCCTCAGGCGGAGCTAACAGATGCATTAGCTGTGCCTTGGAGGTTCAATCCAATTTATCCTTTCCGACCTTTACCACTACTTCCTAGTGTAGTGGCTTGAGTCAAGCAGGCGTCGGTGATACTGACTGCTCCGTCTTGGCCGCAAAGGATATGGTTCGCGGATCTAGTGGGGATGTCATCATCTCCTCCGTGGAAGTAACCTTGTCGCAGGGATCTGCTGACTAAGGTCTCTTTGTTCATCAATGTCTAGATTCTCTGAGGCTGACTGCGTGGGATTGAAATCTTAGTCCTTACCAAGAGAGGGTTTTCTGAGAGAGTTATTTTTACTCTCATTCAAGCTCGTAAGCTGGTTGCTCGTCACATCTATCATAAGGTGTGGAGGACCTACTTATTCTGTTCTCCAGGATGAACTGGAGAAGGGCTTTTCTGCAAGTCCCCAAAGGGACAGGTTTCGGCTCTGTCTGTGTTACTGCACAAGAGGTTTGCAGAGCTTCCACATGTGCAGCCATTTGTTAAGGCTCTGCTGGGATCAGACCTGTTTTTAGAGCTAAGGCTCCTCCTTGGAGTTTAAAGCTTGTCCTTAAGGTTTCTCTGTGGAGCCTATGCATGAAGTGGATATTAAATTGTTGTTTTGGAAGGTTCCTTTTCTACTGACTATTGCTTCTGTGTGCAGAGTATCTGTGATTGCTGCTTTGTACTGCGTCCCTCCTTATCTGGCTTTTCATGCCGATAAGGCTGTTCTACGAACCAAGTTAAGTTTTTGTCAATTCGCAACATCAATCAAGAGATTGTGGTTCCTTTCTTATGTCCTAATGTCCTAACATTTTACAATGTATTTCTGGATGTGGTTTGTGCCTTGAAGTTCTATCTTTGGGCCACCAAGGAATTTAGACAAATCTCTTTCTCTGTTTGTTCTCTTTTCCAGGAAGCGTAGGGGTCAGAGGGCCTCTTCGACTTCCTTATCTTTTTGTCTTTGGAGTGTCATCTGTTTAGCATAGAAACGGCAGGACATAAACCTCCTCTGAGGATTACAGCTCATTCTACGAGAGCAGTGGTTTCCTCTTGGGCCTTCAAAAATGAGGCCTCTATGGATCAGATTTGTAAGGCGACTACCTGGTTCTCCTTACATATTCTTTACAAAATTTTACAAGTTTGATGTTTTTGCTTCTGCTGAAGCAGCCTTTGGGAGAAAGGATTTTGCAGGCTGTGGTGCCCTCAGATTTGGGTCCGCCTCTCCCCCCCCTCCGTCCGTTAGCATTCCATGTACTCTAGAGCTTGGGTATATGTTCCCACAAGTAAGGAATGCAGCTGTGGACTCTTCCCATATTAAGATGGAAAACATAAATTATGCTTACCTGATAATTTCATTTCCATCTGTATGGGAAGAGTCCACAGCTCCCGCCATGTTCTCCGATGGCCGGCCCTAAATTTGAAAAAAAAATTTTTACTGGCTTCACCCTGATAAACCGTTTTCCTTCTTTGAACAACACTCCCATCTCACTGCTTTTTGCCTACTAGTTGAGCAGGTGTTTAGTGAAAGTGGAATAGTTATGAGGACCTGGAAAAAAAATTATCTAAAATGCAATCTTGATAAATTTGATTAACAGCACAGCTTTGTTTAAATAAAGTCTTGTTGAACATATATATATATATATATATATATATATATATATATATATATATATATATATATATATATATATATATATATATATATATATATATATATATATATATATATATATATATATATATATATATATAGACTTGAAGGTAGAGAGACTTGACTTGAGACTTGGAGTAAAATACTTGAATATGTCACTGTAAATCAGTCATCAAAAGGGAAAAAACCTACCCTTCAACACTATGATAAAATGATCAAAAACATGTTGGCATGGAGAGAAATCACACACAATCTTTGATTTTTATTAGCATGATATTGTAATGTATGGATCTCTATTTCATAACCCAGACCCTTAATAGTGAGATAAACCGCTTTCAAGTTAAATTTTGGCTTCCTAATATTTTTGATGAACCTCTCATTACGGACAAACCTTTTTAAGATGATCTCACCAGAACAGAGAGCATTAGATCATAGGGCCCAATGTGAGAAGTTACCAAGGCAGTGCTATGTCCTGGCCATTTCAGCTATCCATATCCCAGATTGTTGGTTGGCAGACTTCCTCAGCCATAAATCAGCATTTCATTTTTCTTATCTAACCAAGCACTCGGTGGATCTTATAGCCTCTAGCCAGTATTTCAAATTCTTGGTTTATGGGTCCTTAACAGGCCAGATTTTCAGTATTATCTTGGGTGAGAGTAGGCAAAATAACCATGTTTACTAATTAGCTGATTATTTCACCTGTGCTCTAGTTCAGGTATCCTCAAAATCTGGCCTGTTAGGGAGGCCTGAGGACAGGTTTGAAAACCATGGTCCACATGTGACCTTTGTGAATGCTCTGGCTATTCATTGCACATTATGCCCCCACTCCAGGTGTTGTGCTCCCTAAGTTTATTGAGAAGTTCATTAATCATTGCCAATATATCATCATTGTTGCTCTATTCTGGCCTTAATATGTTTGATTTACATACCTGCTTCTTATAAGAATTAATTCTATGCATACATCTTACCTGAATGTTGGTAAATTTGAGAGTTTCTATCCTCTATTTACTACAAGCATGTCTTTAATAGTTATGGTCTAACTTGTATCTCTGTTATGACTTTTTTTTTAATCCAATCTGGTTCTGCTCCAGGATGTCCAGTCCTTCAGCTACTAGACCACCTTTTTCCTCCATGGTACTGTAATCATGGAGCTATAACCTCCGTAATTGATTATTTACAGTTTGTCTATGTAAGCTTAACACTTAAAAAACTATTTTACTTGAGGCTATTACATCAATGTATCACATTATTGAACATGGAGCCTCTTTTTGCAAGACTCCCTATATGGTATTTCACCAATGCAGTCTTGCAGTTACTTCCAAAGGTATTATAATCTTCCTTTAATAATTTATAAATCGTTTAACCCTTATTTCATCAGAGCCCTAATAATATTAGCATCTGAGCCACATTCCAGGGTGTGTAAAATGCTGTAAATCACAGTTGTGTGCAGAGGCTATCTGATCCCATTTTTGTTTTTAATCATGCTGCGCCCCTTTGGATGGCACTACAGGAATACAATAAAAAATTGCTATGACAGCTTTCATTCTCATTGGTGTAAAGGCCCAAGTTTTTCCATCTATCCTGATTAATTTGTATATTTCAGAAGAATGTTTAAGATGAGCACCTCAGTGTACATATAAGGTTTTGGGGACTTGAAATCTTAAATTGGTCTCATCCAATCCCATAAAAAAAAAAATGCAGTCTTAAGTTCAACTTTGTTTTTATTCTGGGGCGCACTCTTTCTAGGAGATTCACTACAGTTCCACAGTTGTCGTGTATCTTGCAATCTCGGAATTAATGGATATTAAACATAGTACGAACCAGCAAAAAACTAAAAGAAAGATACTCACAGAAGTTTGTACCTGTATTCTTGAAACGTTTATTAAAAGCAGGACCACTACAACACTGTAGTACAAATGGTTCTAATGTAGCTTAAAAACAGCTCCAGGTGAAAAAAATAGCTCAAAAGGCTCAATTCATCATACGTTGTGTTATCTTTATCAAGAGTAGTATACAATCTTTCAAATGAGCTCTAGCCATTATTTCTGAGGTTCCGGGATATTCAACAACTGTGGAAGTTTAGAGAGAGACTTCCTAAAGCCAGAAAAATCAGTGAACCTCTTGCAAAGAAAACAAAGTTAATAAGGGAGTGGAGATCCCACTGGTAGCTGCACCACCACTGAAGAAGTTTAACTATTGTTTTGTATATTCTCTTGGATTAGATTAACTATTTTTTTGTTTATACTAATCAGATTCAATTTTGGCTATGAAATTACTAGAATTGCTTAAAAATAAAAGGCAATACTTATGTAAGATTTTTGCCTGTACATTTACAGACCTATAAAAGTGTCCCTTACTGTTCTACACTTTGTTCTCAGCACTGACATGGTTAAATCTTTAACATTATACATGATGTTAATGAACAAAAAGATTGTGTCTATAAAGCTAGTTGCATTTGATAAAATATGACCCTGCTTTTATTTTTACAGGTGGTAGTGCCCTGTCTGCAGAAATACTTCAACAATGTATCAGTCGAGCGATCACACGACACAAGGAAGTAAAGTCTCTGCTAAACGAAGTACTGGAGAGTGTAAATTCAGAATAAAAAGTCTAAAAGTGAATTATAAAATTGACATGTAAAAAGTTGTATTGTTAAAGTGATTGCACAAGTTTTGTACTAAATAAACTTCTTTACTACATACAGAGTTCTGTCCCTAGCAATGCAGTGTGTAAAGCACATGGGATTTCTCCCCCCCCCCCCACAATAAAACCTCTTAAAATTATTCACCCCCATGTGAAATCCCTAAAATATCCCCCACCCCCAAATTTTCATGTCCAAATTAGTGCAGTTTAATGACTCATCGTCAGATATTTCAAACATTTCTTCTGTCTTTCTTCATGTTGGAAACATTTACGGTATTATAAAAACATGGAAGGCAATTATTGGTTTTGTTTTTAACGTATTTCCGTCTCCTGTAGTAGTGGTGAGAAGCACAAGGCTACTACTTCATTCACCCTTTTTATTTCTTGATTTGTTGTCTAAATGAAGTAGATGCTGGAGTGGTGCTGTTTGTATTGCTGCTATAGCCGTTCACAGCATTTGATGTTGCGAGAATTGCGACTATAGAAAGGGGAAAAAGTTAAAGCAAAAATTAAAAGATTTCCACTTTTGGCAGAGATGCAGTTAAGAATTAAAAAAATTAACAAAATAATATTCATAAAACAGAGAGAGAGAAAAGACTTATTTTATTATAGTACTATTACCCAATATCTAGTAAATCGGCAACTTCAGTAATGAAAATTGTAAACTTTTTTCTGCATTTGCAATGAGCTCCCACGCTAGGGAAAGCTGTCGGTTGCTTTACAAAACGTGGGATCGCTCTACATGTAGTTGAATGGTGCGTTTAGGCACAGCGTGATGAGACAGCGAGCCCATGGCGCACTAGTTAAAAAAAACTGCTGTGCCAAATAGAATGGCTTCATTTACAAGGTATTGTTTTACCATGCAGATAAAAAATTTGTTCCAAAATACCTAAAGGAAGAGCTATCCATATATTACATAATTCTGCACAGAATGCGGAATTATGTAACATCTAGGACAATGTTTAAGGTATGCGTTCCTTGTACCAAATCACTGGCATTTTTGACAAATATAAAAATCAGGATTTTGATAATTTCTAAAACATATTTGTTGCTAGGAAAAGAGTTCATTAATGGTCACATTTGGCAAAGGTTACAAATTATTTTACAATATGTATCACTGCCTTGTGAATTGTTGCCTATTTAAAAGGATGGTGTACTGAACAATTGTTTTCCTGTTAATGAATTTGAAGTGACTAGTTATACTAGCTTCAGGGAAGACTAGCTTTATTTTTCTACATGAAGTAGTTTTTTGCTAGTTAAAACCGCAAGCCATTGAATTAGACTCAGCTTGCATAGAGAGCAGGCACCCCTATCTTTCTCTCTGTAAACAATGATTTCATTATCTCTGTTTACACAAAAGCCAGTACTTTATAGTGAATTGAAAATTAAAGTATGTTTCTCTCTTTCTTATCCCCCCACTGGGAGTATAATTTATTTGTAAGATTCTTGTTTACATAGCTTTTTTATGTAGGTGGGGATATATAGATTTTCAGTTTGTGCGGGGATACAATAGGCAAAAGTAACTATTTCAGATGACAAAGTAAAGGAACTACTTGAAAATCATTTTAAAACACTCCAGTAGATAAAATGGACCACTGGGAACACATTAAAGGGGAGCAAAGTTTACAGAACACTGTCCCTTTAAGCACTGGCTTTCCCCTTGTGCTTTAGGAGTTAACAGACAAATGGAGAAGGATGAAGATACATACCAGCTGTCTGGGAAGGCATGAAACCTCCTGTTAAGTTAATAACTGCTGCTTGCTGGGATGATAGTGTTTGATCTTGACTATTAGAAACTTGGTCCATTGCCTGAGAGGAGACAAAGAGCAGTTCACTATACGTAAAATACGTATCAATCAATGGCTGCTGCTTTTGTTAAAAACAAAACAAAATCTACAACAAAATAAAAATAATTCCATCAGCAGATGAGCAGCAAAGTTAAAGCTATACGCTGGGCTCTGAGAGTTGAAAAGGAGCACTGGGATTACATAGGGACACAAGTAGGTAAGAAAGTGGATGAGGATGCTAGTAGGTCCCCCGAAGCTCATTGGTCAGTTGCACTTAAGATTTCTAAAGCAAAACAACTTTCTCAGCTTTTTTTCATTTTATGGTGTCACCAGAAAAAGTGTGCACTACATAACTCTTTGATAAGTAGAATACGTTTTCCATAAAGTTTATTGGTGCAGTTGTACAAACATGCTACAAGTAAAGAAATCAACTCCAGATTTCTAAATATGGAAGTGAGAGTCCTTCCAAGTGATATAAAAAGACACTAAGAAACTAGTATCACTTATCAAGCTTATGTATCACATTAACAATTTTATTACATTATTTTTGTTTTTTTAGTTTCTTCTATTATTATAATTTGATTAAATGTTTAATATTTTTTTACTATGGCTGGATTTTTTTTTTTAGGAACCACTGGTCTATGGTTCTAAAAAAATATTAATTACTAGAAATGTGCATTTGGATGTTTTGTAAACCGCCAAATACAGAAGAAGGCAGCTATTTTTGTGGCTGAATTCATTCTTGTGCAACAGCAACACACTAAGATCTGGATTTGCACGAAACCTTTGCATATTTTTGTAATTATCAGAAAAGGTTGTATAGTATTAATCTTGTTACTGACGAATGTGTATTTTACACTGAGGAGCCAGACATACCAATTTTACAAATCTGGGAAAATGTTATCTAGGGATATATATAGAAGAACCAAAAAGTAAATTTCCGTGGTTTTCTATGGATTTTTCTTTAGAGACTTGGTCACTATTTTTGTATTTGTTTTATATAAAACAAAGCTTTGTGTGTTTCTGAAATTGAAGAGAAATATCTCTCATCAATGTAATTTTTTAAAAAAATCAATATGCATTAATATGAAAACTTTTACCTGACTTTTTTTTGTGGGGGGGGGGGTTACAATTCTAAGCATTTATGTGGATTCTTGAAAATCAAAGTACAATGTCTTTTTACTTTAAATACAAACTTCCGAATGTGATATAAAAGAACTGCACTTCCATATGAATATTTCAGTCACACTGCAACTTTGCATAAGGCTTATCGCAGGCAGGTTTATTTGCATCTTCCAAAAATGCCCTTTTGTAAGTGTTGCTCTAATAGTTAAGGGCACAGTAAGCACCTTGTAATTACAAGACATTTCTGTTGTCATGCTATAACATTACAGATTAGCTAAATCTAAAAAAAAGTTTTTAAAACAAAAGATCTTATTTGCTACATTTGTTTTTCAATAGCTAAAACCCACCCAACATTTGCCTTATTTGGAGGATCTAATCTGGGCTTATGTCTGCAGACAATAGTCACAGCAATGATAATAGTATAAATTACATTGTTTAGCAGTTATAAACTAAAGCCAGTTAGGGAAATATATGTAAGTAGGGTTAGCCTTGAGAGGTTAGCAGGATGCATTTAAAGTTATGAGAATTAGAAAATCTTCCCTCTTCAGAGATAAATTACATGAAAAGGGGACAGAATATACAAAAAACAAAACAAATTATGCTTACCTGATAATTTCATTTCCATTGTGGGGAGGAGAGTCCACTGCTTCATTCATCACTTGTGGGAAATAAGAACCTGGCCACCAGGAGGAGGCAAAGACTTAAATACTCCTCCCACTTCCCTCATTCCCCAGTCATTCTGCCAAGGAACAGTAGGAGAAAAATCAAGGTATAAATGGTGCCAGAAAAACTAAAATAAATGTAGGTCCGCCCAACGGAGAATGGCAGGTGCAGTGGATTCTCCCCACAATGGAAATGAAATTATCAGGTAAAAATAATTTATGTTTTCCATCTAATGGGGAGGAGAGTCCAATTCTTCATTCATCACTTGGAACAAATACCCAAGCTCTAGAGGACACTGAATGAAGAAAACGGGAGGGTAAAGGGGGCGGACCGTATACTGAGGGCACCACAGCCTGCAGAACCTTTCTCCCAAAAGCTGCTTCCACCGAAGCAAAAACGTCAAATTTGTAAAAACAGAATTTATGCTTACCTGATAAATTACTTTCTCTTACAGGTGTATTCAGTCCACAGATTCATCCTTACTTGTGGGATATTCTCAATCCCTACAGGAAATGGCAAAGAGAGCACACAGCAAAGCTGTCCATATAGCTCCCCTCAGGCTCCGCCCCCCCCAGTCATTCGACCGACGGTTAGGAGAAAAAGGAGAACCATAGGGTGCAGTGGTTACTGTAGTTATTGTAAATTAAATTTGAACCTGACTTAAATATCAGGGCGGGCCGTGGACTGAATACACCTGTAAGAGAAAGTAATTTATCAGGTAAGCATAAATTCTGTTTTCTCTTACTTGGTGTATTCAGTCCACGGATTCATCCTTACTTGTGGGATACCAATACCAAAGCAATAGGACACGGATGAAGGGAGGGAACAAGTCAGGTAACCTAAACGGAAGGCACCACTGCTTGCAAAACCTTTCTCCCAAAAATAGCCTCCGAAGAAGCAAAAGTATCGAATTTGTAAAATTTGGCGAATGTATGCAGTGAAGACCAAGTCGCTGCCTTACAAATCTGTTCAACAGAAGCCTCATTCTTGAAAGCCCATGTGGAAGCCACAGCTCTGGTGGAATGAGCTGTAATTCGTTCAGGAGGCTGCCTGCCAGCAGTCTCATAAGCCAATCGGATGATGCTTTTCAGCCAGAATGAAAGAGAGGTAGCAGTCGCTTTCTGACCTATACTCTTAGCAGAATACACGACAAACAAGGATGATGTTTGTCTGAAATCTTTAGTTGCTTTTAAATAGAACTTTAAAGCACGAACCACATCAAGATTGTGCAACAGTCGTTCCGTCTTAGAAACTGGATTAGGGCACAGAGAAGGAACAATAATTTCATGGTTAATATTCTTATTAGAAACCACCTTTGGAAGGAAACCAGGTTTAGTATGCAAAACAACCTTATCTGCATGGAACACCAGGTAGGGTGAATCGCACTGTAAAGCAGATAATTCTGAAACTCTTCGAGCAGAAGAAATAGCCACTACAAATCTGCTCCATAGAAGCCTCATTCTTAAAGGCCCAAGAAGAGGCCACAGCTCTAGTCGAGTGAGCCGTAATCCTCTAAGGAGGCTTGTGTCCCGCTGTCTCATAAGCCAGACGGATCATACTCCTCAACCAAAAAGACAGAAGTTGCAGAGGCCCTCTGCACCTTCCAGAGTACACAACAAATAAAGATGACATCTGTCTGAACTCCTTCATGGCTTGAAGATAAAACTTCAAGGCTTGAACCACATCCAGATTATGAAGTAACCTCTCAGAAGAGGAAGGGTTAGGACACAAGGAAAAAACCACTACATAGTAACATAGTAGATGAGGTTGAAAAAAGACTGAAGTCCATCGAGTTCAACCTATACAAATCTAAAATACTTACAAAAAGCTCCAGTTAAGCTTAAATAATCCCACTAAAAGGTGACCCATTTAATACTAGCAATCATATCTATGAATTTTATTTATAGACAGAAATGTATCCAAACAATTTTTAAATGTATCTAGGGTATTAGCATTCACCACATCCTTTGGTAATGAGTTCCACAATTTTATTGCTCTTACAGAGCCTGAACAAAGGACTGAATGTCAGGAAGCTCCGCAAGCTTCTTATGCAACAGTACCGATAAAGCCAAGATCTGTCCCCTTAGAGAACTGGCGGCAAGACCCTTATCCAGACCATCGTGGAGAAAGGCCAAAATCCTGGATACCTTGACCTTGTGACATGGGTATCCTCGTTCATCACACCAGGACAAGTAGGTCTTCCACACCTTGTGGTAGATGCGTCTAGTGACTGGCTTCCTGACCTGGACGAGAGTGTCGATTACTCTCCGAAAAACCTCTTGGCTAAGACTAGGTGTTCAATCTCCACACAGTCAGCCTCAGAGAATCAAGATTTTAATGTAGAAAAGGACCTTGAACTAGCAGATCCTTGCGACAAGGTAGCTTCCACGGCGGATATGGCCACATCGCCACTAGATCCGCAATTCACGTCCTCCACGGCCAGGACGGAGCAATGAAAAGAGCCGAAGCTTGCTCCTGCTGGATGCGGGCCACTACTCGAGGTAGAAGAGGCAACGGTGGGAATATGTAGATTAGGTTGAAGTCCAAGGGTACCGCCAGGGCATCTATCAGTTCCGCCTAGGGATCCCTGGATCACGAACCGTATCTGGGTAGCTTGCAATTGAGTCTGGACGCCATGAGATCTATTTATGGCGTCCCCCATCTGCTGCAGATCTCCGCAAACATCTCGGGGTGGAGAAACAATTCCCCTGGATGAAATGTCTGTCTGCTCAGAAAATCTGCTTCCTAGTTGTCCACACCCGGAATGTGGATCGCTGAGAGCGAACAATTGTTAGTCTCTGCCCATTCCAGAATCCGGGATACTTCCCTCATTGCTAGGGAGCTTCTCCGGTGGTTTATGTAAGCCACCGAGGTAATGTCCGATTGGAATCTGATGAACTGGGATGACCCCAGAGGGGGCAAGCCTTCAGAGCATTGAATATTGCTCGAAGTTCCAGAATATTTATAGGTAGACTCGATTCTTCTTGAGTCCATCTGCCTTGTGCCTTCCTGGCACCCCAAACGGCCCCCTATCCTGATAGACTGGCATCTGTGCTTACAATCTCCCAGGATGGTCTCAGGAAGAAGTCCCCTAAGACATCTGGCAAGATCAGGTCCACCAAGACAGGGACTCACTCACCAGTCGGTCCAGAGATTTCTGTTTGGACAAATCTGAATGATCGCCGTTCCATTGTCTTAACATGCACAGCTGAAGAGGTCTGAGATGGAACCTGGCGAAAGGGATGACATCTATGCTGTATACCATGAGCCCGATTACCTCCATACACTTGGCCACAGATGCCCTGGAGGATGTCTGCAGGGTTAGACAGTTGGATGCAAGCTTGCAACGTCTCTGGTCTATCAGAAATATCTTAATTGCAGAATAATCTAGTATTGTACCCAGGAACTCCACCCTGTTGCTGGGGACCAATGAACTCTTTCCTTCGTTTATCTTCCACCTTTGGGACCGAAGTAGAAGGAGGAGAGCTCTCAAATGATCCTCCGCCAGACTGTAGGATGGAGCCTGGACCAGGATATCATCCAGATATGGATCTACTCCAATCCCTCTGGCTCTCGCTACTGCAAGAAGAGCTCCCAGAACCTTTGTAAAGACTCTTGGGGCCGTCGCCAGACCAAACGGAAGGGCCACAAACTGGAAGTGCTGGTCCAGGAAGGCAAACCTTAGAAACTTGAAGTGCTCCTTGTGTATTGGAATAAGAAGGTAAGCATCCTTTAGGTCTATGGTCATCATGAAATGTCCCTCTTGAACCAGGGACAAAATTGACCTGATCATCTCCATCTTGAATGATGGAACTGACAGAAACCTGTTTAGAGTCTTTGGCCTCTAGTTATCAATGTCTGTCGGACCTAATCCGACAGTGCGGATCAGGTCCGACAGACATCGCGGAATACGGCGAGCAATACGCTCGCCGTATTCAGCATTGCACCAGCAGGCCACCAGCAGGGAGGTGTCAATCAACCCGATCGTTATGGAGCAGCGGTCTTTGTGAGCGCTGCTTCATAACTGCTATTTCTGGCGAGCCTGCAGGCTCGCCAGAAACACGGGGCATCAAGCTCCATTCAGAGCTTGATACATATGCCCCTTTAAGTCCAGTATTCAACGATACGTGCCCTCCTTCTTTGGGACCATGAAAAGGTTTGAATAATACCCCAGACCTCTTTCTGCCGGAGGGACTGGGATGATTACTCCGAGAGATGAGATCCTTCACACACCCCAGGAAGACGTCTCTCTTTTCTAATCTTGAACAGATATTTGACAGGAGGAACCTGCCTCTGGGCGGACACAATTTGAAACCTATCCTGTACCTCTGGGCGACGACCTCCAGGACCCAAGGGTCTGTAACGTCTCTCCTCCAGGGCCAAACAAAACCTTCCCCTTGAATGGTAGGGAAAGCAAGCAAGACTTATATGTCATGTCAGTAGACCACGATTTTAGCCACAGAGCCCTGCAAGCTAAAACAGAAAACCCTGATGTCTTAGCATTCAGGTGAATAATCTGCCTGTTATCATCACAAATGAACGAATGTGGTACCCTTAAGGCTTTGATTAGATCCAAAATCTCACCGAGGGGGGTCTCCACCTTGACCATTGCTGATAGTGCGTCACACCAATAGGTAGCTGCACCAGCCACCGCAGCGACTGCTACCGCCGGTTGGAAAACGAGCCCCGTCAGCTGGAACACCTTCCGCAACATGGACTCCATTTTTTATCCATGGGTTCTTTAAAAGAGGAGCTATCCTCAAGCGGAATGGTCGTTCTCTTAGCAAGCGTGGAGATAGCACCATCCACCTTAGGGACGGTTCCCCACAGTTCAAGCTGCGTGTCCGGAACAGGGAAAAGCTTCTTAAAAGAAGACGAGGAAGAAAAGGGCGAACCTAGTTTCTCACATTCATTCTTAATAATATTCACCATTTTGATAGGAACTGGGAAGGCCTGGGGCACTACCCTATCCTTGTAAACCCTATCCAGTTTAGGGATCGAAGGTTCCTCTGGGAGTTTGTTCCGGAACCTCCAGCATAGCAAGCACTTCCTTCAGCAGGAAACGCAAATGCTCCATCTTAAATTTGAAATCTGGTTCCTCCGCAGACAGAGGCCTAGAAGTAGCCGATTCTGACCAAGAAGCAACATCCTCCAATAAGTCAGTGTTGTCCTCAGCGGATAATCTGTCCAAGATATCCAGTGGAGTCGAAGACCCCTGAGACGGATAGCAGTGCCGTTCCTTCCTCTTGTGCTTGGTAGAACGAGGCATCACATTTATGGCCGCAGAAACCGCCGTCTGCAACTGATCGGCGAAGTCTGGAGGCCAAAGGGCCCCTCCCGCGGGCGGATTAGTAGTGCCCTGGGGAACTGCTTGTGTAATATGAGATGCTTGTAGGGAATGCACCTCGCGGGCCGGAGAACCCTCAGAGGTGGACGGCTCAGTTGTACTAAATACTTTATTCTTTTTTGAAGTAGTAATATTGTCATAACATGTGGAATAGAGCTGTAACAGCGGTTCCACCGGAACCTCCTCACAGTATACACAGTAGGTTTAGATAAAGGAGTATCCTTCAACATATCAGAGTCCTCCATAGCTTGCACCTTTATTACGGACTTGATTATGGATTAAATGGCACCTTTATATCCCAATGGCCGGGGCACTCACCACCTCCTATGACCCGGACTACAAGAAACAGCTTTTGTCTCCTTCAAACACAGGTAGAGAAAGAGGAAGTTACTGAGGCTACACCGGGTCACATGGAGTGCCATGCAGGACCACCCCTGCACTGAGCGAGAGACACACCAAAAAAATCTGCCTCAATCTTTCTCTAACTGTTCCACACTGACAGAGCCTCATCTCACACAAGCGCAGCAAAAAACACAAACATTATTATGTATATTAAAATCCCCCCTGTTCCATAATCCCCTTCCGAGGGTATTAGCCTAGATTCTATACAGATAAAAGGAGTTACACTGTGAACCTGTCTTCTTGCCTTATAACACACATATATATATATATATATATATAATATATATAATGAAACGATCTTACCAGAAACAACGCTGTGGAACAGGAATACTGCCCTTCAAGTGTGACGAGTTAGTAGCGTCGCTCCTGACATGAACTTGAGAATAAAAGCAGACAGCGAAACTCGTCAACGCCGATTGCTTAAGGAGCTGTTAATATGAGTTGGGATGGTTTCGCAGAAGAACTCCCCCTGCATCTCTGGACTCTAACTTTTCCCCCATGCTCTCACTGAGAGGCTGACAGGACTACTTAAAACTCCAGTCCCATTGTGAAGAGTACTACCCTCCATAAGAGACTACTCCGAATCTTCCAACACTTCTCTGCCAACCTCCTGTGACGAAAGGCAAAGAATGACTGGGGGATGAGGGAAGTGGGGGAGGGATTTAAGCCTTTGGCTGGGGTGTCTTTGCCTCCTCCTGGTGGCCAGGTTCTTATTTTCCACAAGTGATGAATGAAGCACTGGACCTTTAGATGGAAAGTATATTATAAACTTGTTTCATTACACTTAACTAAATATTTCATATACAAATTTGAAGGTGTTTACTGTCCCTGTAAAGGGAAATGTAAAAACTGAAATGTGCAATATACTTCTCGTAAAGTAGTGTCTCATATGACGCAAATTAAGTCTTCACAAACACAATACACACCACCACCAGCACTCTGAGCTTACATACTGGTGCATGGGACCCTCACAGCATATGTGTGTATGCCACTGAAAAACAGTAATATATTTTGACTTTACTATCCCTTTAATTGCTACCCACTCTATTTCTCTCAAAAGTATACATTAGTGGGCCATTGTGTAAATAACAATTTATTCTTACCTGATAAATTCCTTTGTTTCTTGGTGGTTTTAGTCCACAAAAATCTTTACTTGGGGGAGTCCATCACCTGGCCAGCAGTAGGAGGCAAAGAAATACCACAACAAAGCTTCAAATATCCCTCCTAGAAGGGCGTATAGCCAAGGAAAGGATGAAGAAGAAAGAAAGTAGGGTAAAGAAAGAGGTACAAACAAGAACTGTCGCCAACTAGTAAAAAAATTAGTGGGTTCATGGACTATCACCACCAAGAAAAAGGAATTTATCAGTTAAGAATAAATTTGCTAACAGAACAAAACTTCTATCCTTGCTCTCTCCTTGACGAGGCAAAAAACTAATGGAAGGGAAAGAGAAGCTTTGTCGTGGAGTGTCTTTGCCTCCCCCTGGTGGCCAGGTGATATATTTCCCACAAGTAAGGATTTTTGTGGACTTAAAGGTACATGAAACCACATTTTTTTCTTTCATGATTTAGAAAGAGGGTGTGATTTTAAACAACTTTCTAATTTACTTATATAATTTTTTTCATTCTCTAAAAACTTTGCTGAAAAGCATATCTAGATAGGCTCAGTAGCTGCTCATTGGTTGCTGCACATAGATGCCTCGTGTGATTGGCTCACCCATGTATATTGCTATTTCTTCAACAAAGGATACCTAAAGAATGAAGCAAATTAGATAATAGAACTAAATTGGAATGTTGTTAAAAATTGTATTCTCTACTTGAATCATGAAAGAAAATTTTGGGGTTTAGTGTCCCTTTAACACCACCTTAGAAAGAAAACCTATTCATTGATCCAAATATATAAATATATTATTTTTTCCAACTTCATTTCTTTAATGTGCCCAGTTTCTGTTTTTCTTGGGGGGGGGGGGGTGCAAGTTGCTGTTGAGCAAAGCAGATTTTTATATTGCATTTTATATTAATGTTCTCAGTCTTTGCATTTTATAAAAATCACAAAGAAACTTGGATGTGTAATACAACTAAGATCTTGAAGATCTACAGGGGTCAACAATGCATAATTATTGAATTGCTTGTAATCTACAGTTTTAGGAGATGCAGTTTAAAGAGACAGTAAACAACTTGAGATTTCTATATAAAATATTTAGTTATGCAGAATGAAACAGCTTTGCAATATACTTCCATTGTTTATGTTGCCCCTTTTTCATGTAATTTAGCTCTGAAAATTGAGGGATTTCTAATTTTAAGAATTTGGAATGCACCCTGCTGATTTCTAAAGGCCAACACTGCTACATATTGATCCCTAATTGGCTTTATCAGATAACAACTGCAAAACAATTCACTTTATACTAACTTTATGACCGGGGCTAGCTTTGTTGTCTGCAGACTGAAGCCCAGCTTCACCAAATAAGGTAAATGGTAGTTCGAGTTTGGCTATTGAAAAATAACTGCAGTAAAAAAGGATGTTAATTTGTTGTTATTCTATAGCAGCACAACAAAAATATCTTGTAATTACAAGGTGTTTACTGTCCCTTTAACTTTCACAAATGGTCTTATTTTACAAACATCCTAATCCTTATTGTATTAAGCAATGCATTAGTTAGCACTGTGTTTATGACATTCTACTTGCAAATACAGGTAGCCCTCAGTTTACGCCGGGGTTAGGTTCCAGAAGGAAGGGTTGTAAATCGAAACCGTTGTAAAACCCAGTTTATAATGTAAGTCAATGGGAAATGAGGGAGTTAGGTTCCAGGCACCTCTCAAAGTTGTCATGAGTAACACCTAATACATTATTTTTAAAGCTTTGAAATGAAGACTTTAAATGCTGAACAGCATTATAAACCTAATAAAATAATCACACAACACAGAATATATAATAAAACTAAGTTAAATGAACAAAAACATTTGCTAAACAGCATTATAAACCTAATAAAATAATCACACAACACATACTTTACTTGCATTTTTTTGCAAACAGTTCTATGCATTCCAATCTGGACTGATTTATAGACAGGAAGATCTTGTTCCTTTGAAATCTGCTCGATAGCTCAGGTCTGGTTAAACTGATTAATTTCAGCTTGCTTGGCTTGCATATCTTTGCTGCAACACAAGCGGACAGCTCCACCTACTGGCTATTTTATTCAATGCACTGCTTCTCAATGCTTTTCAATAGCAGTCACATGACTGAAAAAAAAGGTTATTCTGAAACGGTGCAAATTGAACCGTTGTAAACCGAGGGCCACCTGTAAACAGCTTTATTATGCTACATAAACCTAGCGTAGATGTGCTTTATATATTTATTTAACAGAAACCCTTTGATGCTTTCCAACTTAAAGAGGCTCAAGATGTGTTGTCAATTAAGAATATAGATTAACTAATTCACACAAGCATAATACCCATATGCTAATCACTTCAAAGTGATGCAGCATAACATAAAAAGCTTACAAGAAAATATCACATGAACATTTCTATGTAAAAAACAAGGCAGATATTTTATCTCACAGATTTAGCTTACAAAAGTAAGTGCTCTGTGAAGTTATTTTTCAACTACTGTTTGCTACATGTTGTTGAAGAAAACAAACAAAAAAAAACATCCACCTTCATCAGTGCTGATGTCACACTTTGCTTTACTATGATCTTGTGAGATTTCTTAGTAAACTTCCTTAAAATGAGTAGGAAAACAACATTACTTTGCTGCACACGCCCAATGCACGCTCCCTTGCAAGTCCTGGGACTAAAATCCTGATTGGCTGCCTAAAGTCAATTCACAACGGGATGTGGCTACTGAGGAAATTTCAAGGTAAAATATCTTCTTTTTCTTCTGTTATGTGTGATCAGTCCACGGGTCATCATTACTTCTGGGATATAACTCCTCCCCAACAGGAAATGCAAGAGGATTCACCCAGCAGAGCTGCATATAGCTCCTCCCCTCTACGTCAGTCCCAGTCATTCTCTTGCACCCAACGACTAGATAGGATGTGTGAGAGGACTATGGTGATTATACTTAGTTTTTATGACTTCAATCAAAAGTTTGTTATTTTAAAATAGCACCGGAGCGTGTTATTACTTCTCTGGCAGAGTTTGAGGAAGAATCTGTCAGAGTTTTTTACTATGATTTTAACCGGAGTAGTTAAGATCATATTGCTGTTCTCGGCCATCTGAGGGAGGTAAAGGCTTCAGATCAGGGGACAGCGGGCAGAGGAATCTGCATTGAGGTATGTAGCAGTTTTTATTTTCTGAATGGAATTGATGAGAAAATCCTGCCATACCGTTAAAATGACATGTATGTATACACTTCAGTATTCTGGGGATGGTATTTCACCGGAACTACTCTGTTAAAGGTCACTAATCCTTTTTAATAACTATTTATCATGTTAAACGTTTTTGCTGGAATGTAGAATCGTTTACATTGCTGAGGTACTGTGTGAATAAATATTTGGGCATTATTTTCCACTTGGCAGTTTTTTTGCTTTATTTGTGACAGTTTCGTTTCTCTTCACTGCTGTGTGGGAGAGGGAGGGGCCGTTTTGGCGCTCTTTGCTACGCATCAAAAAATACCAGTCAGTTACTTTTATTTTTCCTGCATGATCCGGTTCATCTCTGATAGATCTCAGGGGTCTTCAAACTTCTTTGAAGGGAGGTAAATTCTCTCAGCAGAGCTGTGAGAATTCTTATAGTGACTGTGAATAAAAACGTTGCTTTGTATTTTTTATGTCAAATTTAATTATTGTTATTTTACTAATGGGAACAAACCTTTGCTAAAAGTTTTTGTTGTTTTAAAGTTTGATGCTATAACTGTTTTTCAGTTCACTATTTCAACTGTCATTTAATCGTTAGTACCTCTTTGAGGCACAGTACGTTTTTTGCTAAAAAAGATTATAACCAAGTTGTAAGTTTTTTGCTAGTGTGTTAAACATGTCTGACTCAGAGGAAGATATCTGTGTCATTTGTTCCAATGCCAAGGTGGAGCCCAATAGAAATTTATGTACTAACTGTATTGATGCTACTTTAAATAAAAGTCAATCTGTACAATGTGAACAAATTTCACCAAACAGCGAGGGGAGAGTTATGCCGACTAACTCGCCTCACGCGGCAGTACCTGCATCTCCCGCCTGGGAGGTGCGTGATATTTTGGCGCCTAGTACATCTGGGCGGCCATTACAGATAACATTACAAGATATGGCTACTGTTATGACTGAAGTTTTGTCTAAATTACCAGAACTAAGAGGCAAGCGTGATCACTCTGGGGTGAGAACAGAGTGCGCTGACAATGCTAGGGCCATGTCTGATACTGCGTCACAGCTCGCAGAGCATGAGGACGGAGAGCTTCATTCTGTGGGTGACGGTTCTGATCCAAACAGATTGGACTCAGATATTTCAAATTTTAAATTTAAATTGGAGAACCTCCGTGTATTACTAGGGGAGGTCTTAGCAGCTCTCAACGATTGTAACACCGTTGCAATACCAGAGAAACTGTGTAGGTTGGATAAATACTTTGCGGTACCGGCGAGTACTGACGTTTTTCCTATACCTAAGAGACTAACTGAAATTGTTACTAAGGAGTGGGATAGACCCGGTGTGCCGTTCTCACCCCCTCCAATATTTAGAAAGATGTTTCCAATAGACGCCACCACTCGGGACTTATGGCAAACGGTCCCCAAGGTGGAGGGAGCAGTTTCTACTTTAGCTAAGCGTACCACTATCCCGGTGGAGGATAGCTGTGCTTTCTCAGATCCAATGGATAAAAAATTAGAGGGTTACCTTAAGAAAATGTTTGTTCAACAAGGTTTTATATTACAACCCCTTGCATGTATCGCGCCGATTACGGCTGCGGCAGCATTTTGGATTGAGTCGCTTGAAGAGAACCTTAGTTCATCTACGCTAGACGACATTACGGACAGGCTTAGAGTCCTTAAACTAGCTAATTCCTTCATTTCGGAGGCCGTAGTACATTTAACCAAACTTACGGCTAAGAACTCAGGATTCGCCATACAGGCACGTAGGGCGCTGTGGCTAAAATCCTGGTCAGCTGATGTTACTTCTAAGTCCAAATTACTTAATATACCTTTCAAGGGGCAGTCTTTATTTGGGCCCGGTTTGAAAGAGATTATCGCTGACATTACAGGAGGTAAGGGCCACGCCCTACCTCAAGACAAAGCCAAAGCTAAGGCTAGACAGTCTAATTTTCGTCCCTTTCGGAACTTTAAAACAGGAGCAGCATCAACCTCCACTGCACCAAAACAGGAAGGAGCTGTTGCTCGTTACAGGCAAGGCTGGAAGCCTAACCAGTCCTGGAACAAGAGCAAGCAGGCCAGGAAACCTGCTGCTGCCCCAAAGACAGCATGAACCGAGAGCCCCCGATCCGGGACCGGATCTAGTGGGGGGCAGACTCTCTCTCTTCGCCCAGGCCTGGGCAAGAGATGTTCAGGATCCCTGGGCTCTAGAGATCATATCGCAGGGATACCTTCTAGACTTCAAATTATCTCCCCCAAGAGGGAGATTTCATCTGTCAAGGTTGTCAACAAACCAGATAAAGAAAGAAGCGTTTCTACGCTGCGTACAAGATCTGTTATTAATGGGAGTGATCCATCCGGTTCCGCGGTCGGAACAAGGACAAGGGTTCTACTCAAACCTGTTTGTGGTTCCCAAAAAAGAGGGAACTTTCAGGCCAATCTTAGATTTAAAGACTCTAAACAAATTCCTAAGAGTTCCATCGTTCAAAATGGAAACTATTCGGACAATCTTACCCATGATCCAAGAGGGTCAGTACATGACCACAGTGGATTTAAAGGATGCTTACCTTCACATACCGATCCACAAAGATCATCACCGGTATCTAAGGTTTGCCTTCTTAGACAGGCACTACCAGTTTGTAGCTCTTCCATTCGGATTGGCTACGGCTCCAAGAATCTTCACAAAGGTTCTGGGTGCCCTTCTAGCGGTACTAAGACCGCGAGGGATTTCGGTAGCTCCGTACCTAGACGACATTCTAATTCAAGCTTCAAGCTTTCAAACTGCCAAGTCTCATACAGAGTTAGTTCTGGCATTTCTAAGGTCGCATGGATGGAAAGTGAACGAAAAGAAGAGTTCTCTCTTTCCTCTCACAAGAGTTCCATTCTTGGGGACTCTTATAGATTCTGTAGAAATGAAGATTTACCTGACAGAAGACAGGTTAACAAAGCTTCAAAATGCATGCCGCGTCCTTCATTCCATTCAACACCCGTCAGTAGCTCAATGCATGGAGGTGATCGGCTTAATGGTAGCGGCAATGGACATAGTACCTTTTGCACGCCTACACCTCAGACCGCTGCAATTATGCATGCTAAGTCAGTGGAATGGGGATTACTCAGATTTGTCCCCTACTCTGAATCTGAATCAAGAGACCAGAAATTCTCTTCTATGGTGGCTTTATCGGCCACACCTGTCCAGGGGGATGCCATTCAGCAGGCCAGACTGGACAATTGTAACAACAGACGCCAGCCTACTAGGTTGGGGCGCTGTCTGGAATTCTCTGAAGGCTCAGGGACTATGGAATCAGGAGGAGAGTCTCCTTCCAATAAACATTCTGGAATTGAGAGCAGTTCTCAATGCCCTTCTGGCTTGGCCCCAGTTAACAACTCGGGGGTTCATCAGGTTTCAGTCGGACAACATCACGACTGTAGCTTACATCAACCATCAGGGAGGGACAAGAAGCTCCCTAGCAATGATGGAAGTATCAAAGATAATTCGCTGGGCAGAGTCTCACTCTTGCCACCTGTCAGCAATCCACATCCCGGGAGTGGAGAACTGGGAGGCGGATTTCTTGAGTCGCCAGACTTTTCATCCGGGGGAGTGGGAACTTCATCCGGAGGTCTTTGCCCAAATACTTCGACGTTGGGGCAAACCAGAGATAGATCTCATGGCGTCTCGCCAGAACGCCAAACTTCCTCGCTACGGGTCCAGATCCAGGGATCCGGGAGCAGTTCTGATAGATGCTTTGACAGCACCTTGGAACTTCAGGATGGCTTATGTGTTTCCACCCTTCCCGCTGCTTCCTCGATTGATTGCCAAAATCAAACAGGAGAGAGCATCAGTAATTCTAATAGCACCTGCATGGCCACGCAGGACTTGGTATGCAGATCTAGTGGACATGTCATCCTGTCCGCCTTGGTCTCTACCTCTAAGACAGGACCTTCTGATACAGGGTCCATTCAAACATCAAAATCTAACTTCTCTGAAGCTGACTGCTTGGAAATTGAACGCTTGATTTTATCAAAACGTGGTTTTTCTGAGTCGGTTATTGATACCCTAATTCAGGCTAGGAAGCCTGTTACCAGAAGGATTTACCATAAAATATGGCGGAAATACCTATACTGGTGCGAATCCAAAGGTTACTCCTGGAGTAAGGTTAGGATCGCTAGGATACTGTCTTTTCTACAAGAAGGTTTAGAAAAGGGTTTATCAGCTAGTTCATTAAAGGGACAGATTTCAGCTCTGTCCATCTTGTTACACAGACGTCTGTCAGAAAATCCAGACGTCCAGTCCTTTTGTCAGGCTTTAGCTAGGATCAAGCCTGTGTTTAAAGCTGTTGCTCCACCATGGAGTTTAAACTTAGTTCTTAACGTTTTACAGGGTGTTCCGTTTGAACCCCTTCATTCCATTGATATAAAAATGTTATCTTGGAAAGTTCTGTTTTTAATGGCTATTTCCTCGGCTCGAAGAGTCTCTGAGTTATCAGCCTTACATTGTGATTCCCCTTATCTGATTTTTCACTCAGACAAGGTAGTTCTGCGTACTAAACCTGGGTTCTTACCTAAGGTAGTCACTAACAGGAACATCAATCAAGAGATTGTTGTCCCATCCTTGTGTCCAAATCCTTCTTCAAAGAAGGAACGTCTTTTACACAATCTGGATGTAGTTCGTGCCCTCAAGTTCTACTTGCAGGCAACTAAAGATTTTCGCCAAACTTCTTCCTTGTTTGTCGTTTACTCTGGACAGAGGAGAGGT
This sequence comes from Bombina bombina, assembly GCF_027579735.1. NCBI lineage: Eukaryota > Metazoa > Chordata > Amphibia > Anura > Bombinatoridae > Bombina > Bombina bombina. Next base: position 1,096,840,278 of record NC_069501.1, on the reverse strand, counting down.
CAAAAAGCTTCTGCTACCTCTCTCTCTTTTTGGCTTCGTAGCATAATACGTTTAGCCTATGAGACTGCTGGACAGCAGCCTCCTGAAAGAATTACAGCTCACTCCACTAGAGCTGTGGCTTCCACTTGGGCCTTTAAGAATGAGGCCTCTGTTGAACAGATTTGCAAGGCTGCAACTTGGTCTTCACTTCATACTTTTTCCAAATTTTACAAATTTGACACTTTTGCTTCTTCGGAGGCTATTTTTGGGAGAAAGGTTCTTCAGGCAGTGGTTCCTTCTGTATAATGAGCCTGCCTTTCCCTCCCGTCATCCGTGTACTTTTGCTTTGGTATTGGTATCCCAGAAGTAATGATGACCCGTGGACTGATCACACATAACAGAAGAAAACATAATTTATGCTTACCTGATAAATTCCTTTCTTCTGTTGTGTGATCAGTCCACGGCCCGCCCTGTTTTTAAGGCAGGTAAATATCTTTTAAATTATACTCCAGTCACCACTTCACCCTTGGTTACTCCTTTCTCGTTGATTCTTGGTCGAATGACTGGGACTGACGTAGAGGGGAGGAGCTATATGCAGCTCTGCTGGGTGAATCCTCTTGCATTTCCTGTTGGGGAGGAGTTATATCCCAGAAGTAATGATGACCCGTGGACTGATCACACAACAGAAGAAAGGAATTTATCAGGTAAGCATAAATTATGTTTTTTACAGAGATGTGATATTTTCTAGTCCGCTTTTCTTTTTTTTTTTCTTTTTGACAAATATGACGCATCACTTTCAAGTGCTTAACATCTTGCTATTATGTCCCTTTAATATAAACTATGTTAACAGCAACACATATTTCATGAACTACATGTTACAAATACATTTGTTATCCAAACAAACCAACTCTGTGCTATTGACAAACATCATTAACCATAGAAATTAGTTTTTTGGTCTGTGTGCATTAAAGTGAAGGTAAACTTTGGTGAATGAAAGCCTGTTTTTAAAAATACTATTAAAAACAGGGGCACTTTCATTCATCAAAGTTTACAAAGCAGCCGTTTTGTTAAAAAAAAATTACCTTTTTTTCTTTTCACAGCTAGAGCAGCTTCCCCCACCTAGAGATCCTCTATTCACACGTCAGCAATGACTAATTCTGCTCCCTCCAATCACAGCATGGCCTCAGGCAATGACTACCCTGGGGGGAAGGCTGTGATTGGAGGAAGCAGGATTAGTCATTGCTGACATGTGAATAGAGGATCTCTAGGTGGGGGAAGCTGCTGTAGCTGTGAAAAGAAAAAAAGGTATTTTTTTTTAACAAAACGGCTGCTTTGTAAACTTTGATGAATGAAAGTGCCCCTGTTTTTAATAGTATTTTTAAAAAACGGGCTTTCATTTACCAAAGTTTATCTTCACTTTAATTGTTCACTTAAAACTGTGTATGAAGTGCCCAGATATAAATTTCTTACCGATGGTAAAAGTCCCAGTTGGTCTCCCTGCTGTTGTGGACTAGACGCTGATGTCTGCTGAGATTGTTGAGGTGAAAACTGAGAAAGTTGAGGCTGTTGCTGCTGCATGGGGTTGAATATGAGTGAAGCACCAGAAAGCTGTTTTAAAGATGACACCCAGTTTCAGAAAAGTGCAATGCTCTTATGATAGTATTAGATTATAGCCTTTAAAAAACATGTATTGCCCAAGTACCAAGATCTACTTCATGAACAGATAAATGGAACTTATAAGACTAGTTGTTTTCATTTCCCAGCTGTAAGTGACAAAAATCCTTTAAACAATTCTTTTTTTTATAAAGGACATAAAAAAAAACCCCCATAAATTATGCTTACCTGATAATTTCATTTTCTTCCGTGGGAAAGAGTCCACAGCCGTATTCATTACTTTTGGGAAATAAGAACCTGGCCACCAGGAAGAGGCAAAGACACCCCAGCCAAAGGCCCAAATACCCCTCCCACTTCCCTCATCCCCCAGTCTGAGGAACAAGGAACAGTAGAAGAAATATTAGGGTGAAAAGGTGCCAGAAGAATACAACTAAGACGCCCCACATAAAAAAACGGGCAGGGGGCTGTGGACTCTTTCCCACAGAAGAAAATGAAATTATCAGGTAAGCCTAATTTATGTTTCTTTTACAAGATATGACGAGTCCACGGATTTCATCCTTATGGGATTACGCCTCCTGGTCAGCAGGAAGTGGCAAAGAGCACCACAGCAGAGCTGTATATATAGCTCCTCCCTTCCCTCCCCCCCCCAGTCATTCTCTTTGCCTGTGTTAGTGATAGGAAGAGGTAAAGTGAGGTGTTAGTTTAGATTCTTCAATCAAGAAGTTTGTTATTTTAAAATGGTGCCAGTGAGTACTATTTTACTCAGGGAGAAATCGTCAGTCAATAACTTCCCAAGAGGAGTGGAGACATCTTATTTTCTGCCCTGATGTTGATGATCTTAGCAAACGTTATCTAAGATCCTGCTGGTTTCCATAGAGCAGTTGAAGGTAGTGTAAAGAAACATCTTCAGTGTGGAGAACTGTCTCATGCTACAAGCAGCATTGAGGTATGTTCAGTCATTTGTTTCTGGGGAGACTTGATACATCAGAACAGGCTGACATTATTCCCTAACTGGGGAGGGGTAATCAGTATGCACTATAGGAGAAATGAGTTACCCAGCTAGAGGAGCTGGTGAGTGTGTTAAAAGACCTTTGTTTCTGTGGACTACTAAAAAGTACATTATTCTTGCAAAGAACAAGTGCAGGGACATGATTTGTTAAGTATCTCTTTGAGCCTACGCTACCTATAGGGCGATTAATCCCTATTCCTGGTCATCTTTATGCACTCCTGGTTTGCTGGTTTAGTGCATCTGGGATATTCACCTGGAAAGTGATCAGCTAGCTGGACTGCTGCAGAAATCCAGCGAATGACATTTTTTGTTGCCTTGTATCTGCTTTGAGATATTTGTGGGCGTATGGAACAATAAGATTTTGATTCCCACAATGTTATCAACATATATTGTATTTCTTATTGTTATAGATATTGTTTGACATCTTATTTTTGCCGCTACTTTCTCCCCAAGCGTCACAACCTTTAACGCCCACTCAAGCGACACCGTGTTCTTCAACCGCGTCCACTTCTTTTACTCTGCAGGATATGGCTGCAGTTATGTCATCTACCCTTACAGAGGTTTTATCTAAGTTGCCAGTGTTACAGGGCAAACGCAGCAGGACAGAAGTCAATCCGAATCCTGCAACTTCTGATGCTTTGTTGGCTATTTCCGATGTACCCTCACAGGGATCTGAATTGGGCGTTAGGGAACTTCTGTCAGAGGGGGAACTTTCCGACTCGGGAAGTGTGTTACCTCAGATGGACTCGGACGTCATGTCCTTCAGATTTAAGCTTGAACACCTCCGCCTGTTACTTCGGGAGGTTTTAGCGACTCTGGATGACTGTGACTCTATTGTGGTACCACCAGAGAAATTGTGTAAGATGGACAAATACTTAGAGGTGCCTGCTTACTCTGATGTTTTTCCAGTTCCTAAGAGAATCTCAGAAATTATTATGCGGGAATGGGAAAGACCGGGTATCCCATTCTCACCTTCTCCTAACTTTAAGAAAATGTATCCCATATCTGACACTGTCAGGGACTCTTGGCAAACAGTCCCTAAGGTGGAGGGAGCTATATCTACCCTGGCTAAGCGTACAACTATTCCTATTGAGGATAGTTGTGCTTTCAAAGACCCTATGGATAAAAAATTGGAGGGTCTTCTGAAGAAGTTATTTATTCATCAGGGTTTCCTTTTACAACCGACGGCCTGTATTGTGCCAGTTACAACTGCGGCGGCCTTCTGGTTTGACGCCTTAGAAGAGTCTCTTAAGACTGAGACTCCTTTAGAGGAAATTTTTCATAGAATTGAGGCTCTTAAGCTGGCTAATTCTTTTATTATGGATGCCGCCTTTCAGATTGCCAAGTTGGCAGCTAAGAATGCCGGATTTGCCATTTTAGCGCGTAGAGCATTATGGTTAAAATCTTGGTCTGCTGATGTGTCATCTAAGTCAAAGCTTTTGGCTATTCCTTTCAAAGGTAAAACCCTATTTGGGCCTGACTTGAAAGAAATCATTTCTGACATTACGGGAGGTAAGGGTCATCTCCTCAGGATAAAGCAGCTAAACTGAGGGGTAAACAAAATAATTTTCGTTCTTTTCGGAATTTCAAAGGAGTCCCCACTTCTTCTTCCGCTAAACAGGAAGGGAATTTTGCTCAAGCAAAGTCCGTCTGGAGACTCAACCAGGCTTGGAACAAAGGTAAACAACCCAAGAAGCCTGCTGCTGCTCCCAAGACAGCATGAAGGGGCGGCCCCCAATCCGGGACCGGATCGGATTTAGTAGGGGGCAGGCTTTCTCTCTTTACCCAGGCTTGGATAAGAGATGTTCAGGACCCCTGGACACTGGAAATCATGTCCCAAGGGTATCAACTGGAATTAAAAAATTCTCTCCCAAGGGGGAGGTTTCTTCTTTCACGATTGTCTATAGACCAGATAAAGAGAGGCGTTCTTACATTGTGTAAAATACCTCTCTACTATGGGAGTACTTCGTCCCGTTCCAATACTGGAACAGGGGCAGGGGTTTTATTAAAATCTTTTCGTGGTTCCCAAAAAAGAGGGAACGTTCAGACCCATTTTAGATCTCAAGAGTCTAAACAAGTTTCTCAGAGTCCCATCCTTCAAGATGGAGACTATTCGAACAAGTCTACCATTGATCCAGGAGGGTCAATATATGACTACCGTGGACTTGAAGGATGCATACCTTCATATTCCTAACCACAAGGATCATCATTAGTTCCTAGGGTTTGCCTTCCTGGACAAACATTTTCAGTTCGTGGCTCTTCCCTTTGGGTTGGCCACAGCACCCAGGATCTTCACCAAGGTTCTACGGTGCCTTCTGGCGGTTCTCAGGCCGCGGGGTATCGCAGTGGCGCCTTATCTAGACGATATTCTGATCCAGGCATCTTCTTACCATCTGACAAAGTCTCATACAGACATGGTTCTGTCCTTTCTGAGGACTCACGGGTGAAAGGTGAATCTAGAAAAGAGTGCACTAATTCCACGGACAAGGGTTCCCTTCTTGGGAACTCTAATAGATGAATATTGACAAAAGAGAAGGAAAGTTTCCAGTGCCTAGAGGAAAATATACCTGCTACACTATAAGGATGACCCCCTAATAGGTCTTAATTGAAAGATACAAAGATGGATATATAGGAGCGCCAATGGCTAAGGTATATCACAGGATTAAATGGTTGTAATGTGAAAATTAAGTCCTGGTTATTAACAGGATGACCAACCTAGGTTATAATGTACGTTTCATCAAAAACCTTAATACTGGTAAAAATGAAATTTCATTTATTAAAATCCAAATCCAAACAGAGAAACCAAGTTTAAATAATAAACATAAAAATGAAAATAGGAATAGATGAATGATTCAAATCACACAAGTGGATGATTAAGAGTAAATGCACAAATCTATAAAAATGAGTCTAACCTATTCTATAATTTGAGGTGGATAAATTTCTTAAGACAATATAGACATCTAATCTTCGGAACCCCTCACAAATCCTGTATCGAATTGTCTACGCGTTTCGGCCCTATATAGAGGGCCTTTTTCAACACATGAAAAAGTTTGGTTAGTATTTTTCACAAAGTCAACATTGGAACCCAAAGGGGAACCAAAAAGAGGGGTGCGCTAAGTAATGACAAGGCAGTCTATGCACAAACCGTCAAACCAGGTGTGGGGACGGACAACGAAGGGTGGCTCCAAATAACGAGCATACAACTGTGGCGGCAGCTCCTCTGGTCCTCGGTATGAAGATTCTGAAAAATTATGAATAAGAAAGAGGGCGCCACATAGCGTAATACGGTCTGGAAATCAGCAAAGGAAATATGGTCGAAAAGGCTTACCGGAAGAAAATGCACCGTACTGTGACCGGTGCTGGCAGGCAGACTAACACTCACAGTGGTTAGTACACTGGTGGATCTGTGATCTGTGGCGTCTGGATCAGACAGGTGAGCTCCTGTGTCACTCTAGGCTGGATATAAACGCCTTCTGGTGGAGTGAAACAATGCAACCAGGCAAAGTATGTGCAGTCCGTGAGCCCTACCAAAGTAGGGATAAAAAGCAAGACAACTTCCGCAGAGTAAAACAAATTTTTAATCCAAATGAATACTGCTACGCGTTTCTCGACCGTTAACTGGTCGTTTCATCAGGCATAAAACAATGGATACAATCAATACAAATTTAAAACCTTAAATACAGGTGTGTCTAAAAAACGGAAGTTGTCATAGATCTAAAAATAGACCAATGGTAACATGGTATACACTGTGTTAATTGTAAGCTCTGATAGAAATATACACCTGTGTACCAGCCCATTGATACAATACAATTGTATGTTACTAAAATTACAGTGATAGAAATGTCAAAGAACTTGATATCCCATTGACAAATATAGCCTATCTCTATCCAAATTAATATTCTAATTAGTTGCTCTGAGAAAAAGGTGTTTATATGAAAGGACGAAAAAAAAAATTATATGTAATAAGAACAGCATTAATAATAAAGAGAACAGTCATAAATATTTTGTAGTGTTGAATGTAAATTACTAAAGCGATATAAACATGCGTAAGTGCATGAATTAAAATTTATAAGTCGGGACTTCACGGAACCCGGACAAACACACTGAGCGCAATGGTATTTGATTAAACTATGAAAGCTTGGATAACTAGTGGTCAGACTGATATATGATTTATTTATTTAAAAATGAGTTCGTTAATGCAATTATATAAGCAGGCTTTATAGAGAATTTGGTTTAAAATTTAGTAATAATAGAACAAGCATTTGTGTAATTTTTTTGTTAATGTTTCAAAAGACATTCCAGTGATCAAACTCAACACTGTTATAAACAAACACACAATTCGGATGACAAATACAAAAAATAAAACAAATTTACTAGATCCATAGAAATTCATTCCGAAAAATTATATTTATAATCCTATGTCACCTTAGGCACATATAGTAGTAATAATAATTAATAATAAGCCTGCTTATATAATTGCATTAACGAACTCATTTTTAAATAAATAAATCATATATCAGTCTGACCACTAGTAATCCAAGCTTTCATAGTTTAATCAAATACCATTGCGCTCAGTGTGTTTGTCCGGGTTCCGTGAAGTCCCGACTTTAGTAATTTACATTCAACACTACAAAATATTTATGACTGTTCTCTTTATTATTAATGCTGTTCTTATTACATATAAAAAATGTTTTCGTCCTTTCATATAAACACCTTTTTCTCAGAGCAACTAATTAGAATATTAATTTGGATAGAGATAGGCTATATTTGTCAATGGGATATCAAGTTCTTTGACATTTCTATCACTGTAATTTTAGTAACATACAATTGTATTGTATCAATGGGCTGGTACACAGGTGTATATTTCTATCAGAGCTTACAATTAACACAGTGTATACCATGTTACCATTGGTCTATTTTTAGATCTATGACAACTTCCGTTTTTTAGACACACCTGTATTTAAGGTTTTAAATTTGTATTGATTGTATCCATTGTTTTATGCCTGATGAAACGACCAGTTAACGGTCGAGAAACGCGTAGCAGTATTCATTTGGATTAAAAATTTGTTTTACTCTGCGGAAGTTGTCTTGCTTTTTATCCCTACTTTGGTAGGGCTCACGGACTGCACATACTTTGCCTGGTTGCATTGTTTCACTCCACCAGAAGGCGTTTATATCCAGCCTAGAGTGACACAGGAGCTCACCTGTCTGATCCAGACGCCACAGATCACAGATCCACCAGTGTACTAACCACTGTGAGTGTTAGTCTGCCTGCCAGCACCGGTCACATTATCAGTATTTTTCACAAGCCTAATTTTTTTAGCACAATTGTGATTGAATTTTATTTTTATTTGTATATTTAGACAGCACGTGTTATATTAGATTGTTTGTGTAGAGGGACATACCGGTATCGTCCTAATTCGATTATTATAAGTCACTGGCTTAGTTTATCACTTGTTAACAATCAGTTCGATTTTTCTTATATACACACACACTTGTTTTGAATAACCCTTATCTAAAATTGGTATATTGGAAAACACCATTTCCATATTACAAACTTTCAGGAATTTGTTAGCACTTGCTCTTACCCTAACCTATTAGTTTATTCCTTTCCTAAAGTATTGGAACAAACTATTATCTCCTTCACAGCTTAAGTACTTTACCATTTCGAAGATTAGATGTCTATATTGTCTTAAGAAATTTATCCACCTCAAATTATAGAATAGGTTAGACTCATTTTTATAGATTTGTGCATTTACTCTTAATCATCCACTTGTGTGATTTTAATCATTCATCTATTCTTATTTTCATTTTTATGTTTATTAATTAAACTTGGTTTCTCTGTTTGGATTTGGATTTTAATAAATGAAATTTCATTTTTACCAGTATTAAGGTTTTTGATGAAACTTACATTATAACCTAGGTTGGTCATCCTGTTAATAACCAGGACTTAATTTTCACATTACACCCATTTAATCCTGTGATATACCTTAGCCATTGGCGCTCCTATATATCCATCTTTGTAACTCTAATAGATTCCATATCCATGAAAATTTTCTTGACAGAAGTCAGAAAGTCAAAGATTCTGAATACATGCCGAGCCCTTCAGTCCAATCCTCGGCCATCAGTGGCTCAGTGCATGGAGGTAATTGGATTGATGGTGGCGGCAATGGACATCATTCCGTTTGCTCGTTTTCATCTCAGACCGCTACAACTGAGCATGCTCAGGCAGTGGAATGTAGATTATGCAAATTTGTTTCCTCAGATAGATCTGGATCAGGAGACGAGAGACTCTCTTCTTTGGTGGTTGTCGCTAGATCATCTGTCCCAAGGGACGTGCTTCCGCAGACCCTCATGGGTGATAGTGACAACGGACGCCAGTCTACTAGGTTGGGGTGCAGTCTGGAATTCCCTGAAGGCTCAGGGTGTGTGGACTCGGTCGGCGTTTCTACTCCAATCAATATTCTGGAATTGAGAGCAATATTCAATGCGCTTCAGGCTTGGACTCAGTTGGCTTCGGCAAGATTCATCCGTTTTCAGTCGGACAATATCACGACTGTGGCTTACATCAATCATCAGAGAGGAACAAGGAGTTCCTTAGCGATGACAGAAGTATCCAAGATAATTCGGTGGGCGAAGGCTCACTCTTGTTATCTGTCAGCAATCTACATCCCAGGAGTGGAAAACTGGGAAGCGGAATTTTTAAGCAGACAGACGTTTCATCCGGGGGAGTGGGAACTCCATCCGGAGGTCTTTGCCACACTGATTCTCAGATGGGGCAGACCGGAATTGGATCTGATGGCGTCTCATCAGAATGCCAAGCTCCCAAGATACTGATCCAGGTCAAGGGATCCTCAGGCCGAACTGATAGATGTCTTGGCAGTGCCTTGGTCGTTCAACCTAGCTTATGTGTTTCCACCGTTTGCTCTCCTTCCCCGGGCGATTGCACGGATCAAACAGGAGAGGGCTTTGGTAATTCTAATCGCGCCTGCGTGGCCTCGCAGGACTTGGTATGCCGATCTGGTGGACATGTCCTCTCTGCCGCCGTGGAAGCTTCCATTGAGGCAGGACCTTCTCATTCAGGGACCCTTCCATCATCCGAATCTAGTTTCTCTGCAGCTGACTGCTTGGAGATTGAACGCTTGATTTTATCTAAGCGGGGGTTCTCTGATTCGGTCATTGATACTTTGATTCAGGCATGTAAGCCTGTCACTAGAAAGATCTACCATAAGATATGGCGTAAATATCTTTATTGGTGCGAATCCAAGGGCTACTCATGGAGTAGAATTAGGATTCCCAGGATTTTATGTCCAAGAAGGATTGGAGAAAAGGTTATCAGCAAGTTCCTTAAAGGGACAAACTTCTGATTTGTCGATTTTTCTACACAAGCGTTTGGCAGATGTTCCAGATGTTCAGTCTTTATGTCAGGCTCTGACTAGAATCAAGCCTGTGTTTAGACAAATTGCTCCACCCTGGAGTTTGAATTTAGTTCTTAAAAGTTCTTCAAGGGGTTCCGTTTGAACCCATGCATTCCATAGATATTAAGTTATCTTGGAAGGTTTTATTTTTGGTTGCTATTTCTTCTACTCGTAGAGTTTCTGAGCTTTCAGCGTTACAATGTGACTCATCTTATTTTCCATTCTGATAAGGTGGTTTTACGTACCAAACCTGGTTTCCTTCCTAAGGTTGTTTCTAATAAGAATATTAATCAGGAAATTGTTATTCCTTCATTGTGTCCTAATGCTTCTTCTAAGAAGGAGCGTTGTTGCATAACTTGGACGTGGTCCGTGCCCTGAAGTTTTACTTGCAGGCGACTAAAGAATTTCATCAATCATCTTCTTTGTTTATTGTTTTTTCTGGAAAATGTAAGGGCCAGAAAGCTACGGCTGCCTCTCTTTTTGGCTGAAGAGTATCATCCGTCTGGCGTATGAGACTGCTGGACAGCAGCCTCCTGAAAGAATTACGGTTTATTCCACTAGGGCTGTGGCTTCCTCATGGGCATTTAAAAACAATGCTTCTGTTGAACAGATTTTCAAGGCTGCTACTTGGTCGTTCTCTTCACACTTTTTCCAAATTTTACAAATTTGAGGCTGGTTTTGGGAGAAAGGTTCTTCAAGCAGTGGTGCCTTCCGTTTAGGTTCCTGTCTTGTCCCTCCCTTTCATCTGTGTCCTATTGCTTTGGTATTGTATCCCATAAGTAAGGATGAAGTCCGTGGACTCGTCATATCTTGTAAAAGAAAAGGAAATTTATGCTTACCTGATAAATTTATTTCTTTTACGATATGACGTGTCCACGGCCCACCCTGTCATTTCTAAGACAGGTATTTTCTTATTTTTGTTAAACTTCAGTCACCTCTGCACCTTTGTCTTTTCCTTTCTCTTCCTAACTTCGGTCGAATGACTGGAGTGTGAGGGAAGGGAGGAGCTATATATACAGTTCTGCTGTGGTGCTCTTTGCCACTTCCTGCTGACCAGGAGGCGTAATCCCATAAGTAAGGATTAAATCCGTGGACTCGTCATATTGTAAAAGAAATAAATTTATCAGGTAAGCATAAATTTCCTTTTTTCTTCCTAATGGGAAAGAGTCAACAGCCACATTCATTACTTTTGGGAAAACCATACCCAAGCTAAAGAGGGCACTGAATGCCAAAACGGGAGGGTACAATAGGCGGCCCATTCTGAAAGCACCAAGCCTGAAACCACTACCCAGATGTACTCTGGGAAGGAGTGCAATGTGTAACCCTTCGCTTGCGCTTAACAAGGCGAGGTAAAGCATTAAGGCCGCGGACACTGCCGTCTGAACTGCGCAGTAACATCTGGAGAAAAAAGGCCCCCTCCAGATGGAGGATCAGCAATGCCACGGGAAAACTGCATGTGTATAGAGATAACAATGTAGGGTACGCACCTCACTGAACGACAACTCCTCAGAGGTGGACGGCTCCGTGAAATCAAACATGTTTGATATTATCACTTTATCAAGGCATATGGAACATAATGGAGAGGGGGAACTAGGGCCTCCTCTCCATATAAACAGGAATTGCTCTTTAGGAATAGAGGGAGTGCCCTCTAAGAACCGAATCCTCCATCACTAGTGCAATAACCGGAGAACTAGAGAGATAAAACATCCTTTTTCTTTTTTAATAAAATAACGGCACCTCTATACCCCAATGGCTGGAGCACTCACCACCCCCTATGACCCAGACAAAACAGATGTATGACTCCTCTCTGATAGTCACGAAGGAGGGAATGAATCACATAGTACACAATGCAGGACTGTCCCTGCTATGAGAGAAAGCACGCCAAGCTTGTAAGCTGCATGAAACCTGTATATTCCATAACAGCCTAAGAGCCCATAACATCTCACACATAAAGCAGCATAAAATCAAATAAACATATAAGATTATTATTCCCCCCTGTTCAATAATCCCCCTAAGGAGATATAGACCCTTGATTCTATAAAGAAAAAATGTGCCACACTGTGACCCTGTCTTCTGTGTTAACATTATGTAATAAAAAATGAAATGATCTTACCAGAATCTACGCCGTGGAACAGGAACACGGCCCTTCAAGTGTGACAGATCATTGCATCGCTCCTGACATGGACTTGAGAGAAAAAGCAGGAGTGGTTAATATGAGTCGGCAGGGTGTCGCAAAGGGAAGCTCCCTCTGCATCTCCAGACTCTAACTTTCACCCAGGCCCTCAGTGAGAAGCTTATAGGGCTACTTAAAACTCCTGTCCCATTGCGAAGAGTAGTACCCTCCATAAGAGACAAAACAAATTCTGACACTTCTCTGCCAACCTCCTGGGACGAAAGGCAAAGAATGACTGGGGGTTGAGGGAAGTGGGAGGGGTATTTGGGCCTTTGGCTGGGGTGTCTTTGCCTCCTCCTGGTGGCCAGGTTCTTATTTCCCAAAAGTAATGAATGCGGCTGTGGACTCTTTCCCATTAGGAAGAGAAAAAAAAATATATATATATATCTGTGAAAATATGTTTTGTTTACGTTGTCTCCTTTGTTGTAGCCATACAGAAGCCTAATGAGTTTTTGCTCTAATCTATACAACTGTGTCGCAGGATAGTAAAAACGGGGTAGTGGAAAAAGCACAAGTTTTAGATGTAAATTAAAAGAAAACCAGGTAAATAAATGGATATTTAAATCGTTTATAATGTGAGTATTACTATAATGATCACATTTTTATTTCACATCTAAAACGTGTAATAAAAATTACCTTTAAATGGGAAATGCTACTATTTTAGTAGCTCACGTATTTAACTAAATTGTAACTATGCATCACACAAACAAAACCTCAGGTAGCCCACGGCAGAACGCAATTTTGCTGAGAGGTGACGTTTTCACCTTTTAGCCAACAGCCGGGCCGGCTATACGGCTTTGCGTCAATTGGAACGCACAGCTATTTCCTTAGAGGTGGAAAGTTTACCTGAGCAGCTCCGTGCGGCGAACACTTCCAACAAATAAAGGAGCTTACAGTATGAAATATTTTATACTTCATGACTGAAAGTCCCCTTTATTTTCTCTAATTGTAAATCCTAGCGTTTCACAAATGCTAGGATTTACAATCACTTTAACAGAGAAAGGGCAAACTTTTATATATGTTTTTCTTTTTTTTCCAATTAGATTTTAAAACCTGAAGAATGTACTTTAACTGATCACACACCTGAATTCTGTGTAACAGTGCCAACCACCTGATGCTCCTAGACAAAATCCTATGTCAAATAAGATGTGGAGACAATATACAGTTCCCAGCTTTCTCATATATAATTACCTGCAGGAGATTTAAAGGCCTCAGACTTGATGAATTTTTTAAACCAAAAGGGCCACCTGTTGAAGAAAAGTCTTTTGTTTAAAATTCTATCAAGACACAAACAGAAAAACTATGTGTCTCTTTGAATAGTTCTTGTAAAAACAAAGCTAAGTTAGAAAAGAAGTATGCTTGTGTCAAAAGAAGTCACAGCAAACAGATTGTGCGCCACCAGTTTTTCTTCATCTTTCATGATTCAGAGCAATTTAAACAACTTTTCAATTAATTTCTATGATCAAATGTGCTTCATTCTCTTGGTTTCATTTGTTGAAGAAGCAGCAACGCATACCAGGGATTTAGCTTAACCCATTAGGTGAGCCAATGACAAGGGGGATATAATTAACATTTGAGTTCATAATTTCATCTAATATGGAACTGGGCTAAATTTACAGGAATATCATTTATGGGGTTCCCACTACTGAATTGGTCGGCCAAGCTTGATAAAAAAGTAGGTGTTATAAAAAAAAATACAGAACAACTAAAATACACTTTCCGATACCTTCTATAAAATGGACTTGACATATGTTGACATATGTTTGTTAGTGGCCACCTCTCTGTTAGAATTCCTTAAAGGGACAGTATACTGTAAAATAGTTTTTCCCTTAATGTGTTTACAATTGCTTTTTTTACCAACTGCAGAGTAAAAAATGTATGAAAATTAGATTTTTAAGGCTTATTTGTGTATATTAAAGCTCTGATTTTGTGTTTTGAAGCCACAACCTAATAAAATGGGTTGAGCTTGTAGGTATAATCAGATCTCATTACTGTATCACATTGTGCACATATACCTGCTTCTTTATCTTATATCTGTCCTTAAAACAATCACCAGTACTTTGAGAGAACAATGGAAAATCAACATTTTATTACCTTATCTCTGCTATATTCGACTGGGAGTGTAATTTCTTCTGCTGGCTGTGTTTACAAAGCTTATCTATAGCTGGTACGCTCGGCCACAAACTTTCAGAATAGGTGGGGATACCACATGCTAAATTAACAATTTCAAATGCCAATATAAGGGTAAAGGAGCTACTTGTAAAGAATTTAATACACTCCAGCAGGTAAAGTGGATCATTGGGAACAAATTAAAGGGGAGAAATTTTTTGAGTAAACTGTCCCTTTAACTTGTGCACTTAAAGATTAAGAGCCTCACTCTCATTTTATTGTGTTCATTTGGACATTTACCATTGTATTTATTATTTCAATAAACTGGATATGACAGATACCTATTGCTTTGTAGCATTCACTGCACATCTGGTTAAAACAAATGCTTTTTGAAACAAAACATGTTACACGTGTCTTAAAGAAACAATTGCATATTGTGTATAGCCTAAAAAACAACTTCAACATCCTCAAGATTTACACATTTGTTAAAGGGACATTAACCACTAAATAAATTCTAGATAAAATGAATCATTCAAAGAAAAGATAAGTCTTAGAATAAGATGTACTTTTTAAAGTTTCATTGGTTGTTTAAAAAGTGACAAAATACGTGTAAAGTTTTAATGTCTATAAAATGGGAGCTGCCATGTTGTAACTAAGATTACATTCTCTGCTGCAGCCAATTATGGACAATTATAAATAGGTAACTAGAGTGTGCAGCCAATCGCTGTTTTAATATTAAAAGGGACACTGAACCCAAATTTTTTCTTTCGTGATTCAGATAGAGCATGCAATTTTAAGCAACTTTCTAATTTTCTCCTATTATCAAATTTCTACATTCTCTTGCTATCTTTATTTGAAAAAGAAGGCATCTAAGCTTTTTTTGGTTCAAAACTCTGGACAGCGCATTTTTATTGGTGGATGAGTTTATCCACCAATCAGCAAGAACAACCCAGGTTGTTCACCAAAAATGGGCCAGCATCTAAACTTACATTCTTGCATTTCAAATAAAGATACCAAGAGAATAAAGAAAATTTGATAATAGGAGTAAATTAGAAAGTTGCTTAAAATTTCATGCTCTATCTGAATCACGAAAGAAAAAAAAGTTGGGTTCAGTGTCCCTTTAAGTGTTCTGCACTTCCATTTCTAAAAGTAATTGAAAAGCTCAGATTTTCAGAATGTAATTACAGGAGAAGGGGACAAAATAAATAATGAAAGTAAATTGCAGAGATTTTTTTTTATATATACAATTTATCATTTTATATTACTATATTAAAGTGTTTAATGCCTCTTTAAAGTACATACAGAAAGAGAAGCGCCCAACAAGGATGAACAACAGCTCAATAGTGAGCTACCACATAGGAGCAAACTCTTGGCCCAATTGTGCTTTTTATAAAGGAGAACTTTCCTGATGTATATTAGTCTAATACCGCCTAACAAGATCAGTCCAGCCCTGAAATACCAGGCAAGCCTCCTCTGAAGAAGGAACATGGTAACCACAGGTGATCGTTTCGGCCTCCTTTGGTCCTTGTCAGTGAGGTGGAGCCATAACTCTCTTAACTTTAGCATGTTAGCACTTGTCCAGAGAGCCTAAGGCACTTGTACCATCTGGTAATTAATTTCTTAATTGCTGGCATGATACAAGCCCCACTGGTGCTCTGAGCAGCTGCAGTATTTAAAATGCTGGTGCTTTGAGAATATCTAGCTATGCTTTACATGAACTTGCAGAGAAAAATGCTAACACTAAAACAGTGATAACTTTTATTGGAAACATTTTTGTCAATACATGTATATTGCAAATATGTTTCTTTTCAAAGTAATTTATCTCTATACTCATTTAAATGTTGACCGGAATGTCCCTTTAAATGTGGCACAATATTGGTATATGATTACAGTAAGGATTGTGACTTCTAGCATCTCCTTAATGTTCAGAACAATCTGTATATACCCAACCATATACAGGTATTATAACCTGAACGAATATACTAATCTAAATTCCTACAAAATATTAATAAGAATAGCGAGTATCAAGAGAATGTGATGACTAGCCCGGATAAGAACATTATCTACTACATTTTCTTTTACAAAGATACGACGAGTCCACAGATTTCATCCTTGTGGGATTTATCCTCCTGCTAACAGGAAGTGGCAAAGAGCACCACAGCAGAGCTGTATATATAGCTCCTCCCTTCCCTCCACCTCCAGTCATTCTCTTTGCCAGTGTTAGTAATAGGAAGAGGTAAAGTGAGGTCAGGCATTTCATCCGGGGTAGTGGGAACTCCATCCGGAGGTCTTTGCCTCCCTGATTCTCCATTGGGGCAGACCAGAATTGGATCTGATGGCGTCTCGACAGAATGCCAAGCTCCCAAGATACGGATCCAGGTCGAGGGATCCTCAGGCCGAACTGATAGATGCCTTGGTCGTTCAACCTAGCTTATGGGTTTCCACCGTTTCCTCTCCTTCCCCGGGTGATTGCTCGGGTCAAGCAGGAGAGAGCTTCAGTAATTCTAATCGCGCCTGCGTGGCCACGCAGGACTTGGTATGCAGATCTAGTGGACATGTCCTCTCTGCCTCCGTATAAACTTCCACTGAGACAGGACCTTCTCATTCAAGGTCCTTTCCAACATCCAAACCTAATTTCTCTGCAGCTGACTGCTTGGAGATTGAACGCTTAATTTTATCTAAGCGGGGGTTCTCTGATTCGGTCATTGATACTCTGATTCAGGCACGTAAGCCTGTTACTAGAAAGATTTACCATAAGATATGGCGTAAACATCTTTATTGGTGCGAATCCAAGAACTACTCATGGAGTAGAGTTAGGATTCCCAGGATTCTGTCTTTTCTCCAAGAAGGATTGGAGAAAGGGTTATCAGCAAGTTCCTTAAAGGGACAAATCTCTGCTTTGTCGATTTTACTTCACAAATGTTTGGCAGATGTTCCAGACGTTCAGTCTTTTTGTCAGGCTTTGACCAGGATCAAGCCTGTGTTTAGACCAATTGCTCCACCCTGGAGTTTGAATTTAGTTCTTAATGTGCTTCAAGGGGTTCCGTTTGAACCCATGCATTCCATATATATTAAGTTGTTATCTTGGAAAGTTTTGTTTTTGGTTGCTATTTCTTCTGCTCGTAGAGTTTCTGAGCTTTCAGCGTTACATTGTGATGCGCCTTATCTTATCTTCCATTCAGATAAGGTGGTTTTACGTACCAAACCTGGTTTCCTTCCTAAGGTTGTTTCTAACAAGAATATTAATCAGGAAATTGTTGTTCCTTCATTATGTCCTAACCCTTCTTCTAAGAAGGAGCATATGTTGCATAACTTGGACGTAGTCCGTGCCCTGAAGTTTTACTTGCAGGCGACTAAGGATTTCCGTCAATTATCTTCATTATTCATTGTTTTTCTGGAAAGCGTATGGGTCAGAAAGCTACCTCTCTTTCCTTTTGGCTGAAGAGTATCATCCGTCTGGCGTATGAGACTGCTGGACAGCAGCCTCCTGAAAGAATTACGGCTTATTCTACTAGGGCTGTGGCTTCCTCATGGGCATTTAAAAACGATGCTTCTGTTGAACAGATTTGCAAGGCTGCAACTTGGTCGTCTCTTCACACTTTTTCCAAATTTGACACTTTTGCTTCATCTGAGGCTGGTTTTGGGAGAAAGGTTCTTCAAGCAGTGGTGCCTTCCGTTTAGGTTCCTGTCTTGTCCCTCCCTTTCATACGTGTCCTATAGCTTTGGTATTGTATCCCACAAGTAAGGATGAAATCTGTGGACTCGTCGTATCTTTGTAAAAGAAAAGGAAATTTATGCTTACCTGATAAATGTATTTCTTTTACGATATGAAGAGTCCACGGCCCACCCTGTTTTTCTACGACAGGTTTTTATTTTTTGTTAAACTTCAGTCACCTCTGCACCTTTGGCTTTTCCTTTTTCTTCCTAACTTCGGTCTAATGACTGGAGGTGGAGGGAAGGGAGGAGCTATATATACAGCTCTGCTGTGGTGCTCTTTGCCACTTCCTGTTAGCAGGAGGATAAATCCCACAAGTAAGGATGAAATCTGTGGACTCGTCGTATCGTAAAAGAAATAAATTTATCAGGTAAGCATAAATTTCCTTTTTTTTAATCCTTCATGCAATAGTCAGAGTTAAAAGGGACATTTTAGTCACAAAGCCAATACAGTGGTGTTCAATTTAAATAACTTTTACTTAACATATTCAGGTTAAACTTCACGTGTAAATATTGTGCATTCATTTTTTAAATACAATGTCCCTTTAAGTATATATATATATATATATATATATATATATATATATATATATATATATATGTGTGTGTGTGTGTGTGTATATATACAGTATATATATATATATATATATATATATATATATAGACACCTATACTTATTGTATATTTACACACTTATGCATCATATTTAAAAAGTCAGCAGTGGTTCTTTCCTATTTTGGACTTTTATTACTGTTAAAACCTTAAAGGGACAGTTCACCCAAAAACGTTCTCCCCTTTAAATTATTCCCAATTAACCTTTTTACCTGCTAGAGTGTATTAAATTGGTTGCAAGTAGCTCCTTTACTCATATTTCAGCATTTGAAATAGCTGATTTAGCTTGTGGTTTCCCAACCTATACTGAAAGTTTTGATACTGGCGTATACGCTATTGACAAGCCTAAGTAAACACAGCCAGCAGAAGAAATTACACTCCCAGTGGTGTGCAGGATAGTTAAAGGGACAGTCTACCATAGAATTGTTATTGTTTTAAAAGATAGATAATCCCTTTATTACCCATTCCCCAGTTTTGCATAACCAACACAGTTATATTAATATACTTTTTACCTCTGTGATTACCTTGTATCTAGGAACCTTCTTCCAGCCCCTGATCACATGACTGTGACAGTTTATTATCTATTGTCTTAAATTTAGCATTGTTTTGTGCTAAATCTTAAATAACCCCCTGTGCCTGAACACTGTTATCTATATGGCCCACGTGTACCTTCTGTCTCTTTGTGTTGAAAAGAGATTTAAAAAGAATGTGATAAGAGGCAGCCCTCAAAGGCTTAGAAATTAGCATATGAGCCTACCTAGGTTTAGTTTAAACTAAGAATACCAAGAGAAAAAAGAAAATTTGATGATAAAAGTAAATTGGAAAGTTGATTCAAATTAAAAGTCCTATCTGAATAATGAAAGTTTAATTTATACTAGACTGTCCCTTTAAGTAATAACATGATAATTTTCCATTGTTCTCTCTATGTATTGAGCTTTGGTGTTCCAGACAAATATAAGATAAGGAAGCAAGTCTGTGTACATAAAAGTGATATCATAATGAGATCTGATATTACCTGAAGCTCAACCCATTGTAATAGGTTGTAGTTTCAAAGCACAAAACCAGCTACTTCAGATACACAAATAAACCCGAAAATGCAATTTCTCAAATATGTTATACTCTGCAGTTGGTATAACAAATCATTTAAAATACATTTATGGAAAAACAATTTTACAGTGTACTGTCCCTTTAAAGGGCCATTATAGGCGGGGGAAAAAATATGACAAACTAAATATTTAGAGCATTTCGTTTTAGGACTATCAACCCAATAGTACTGTGTGTTTAAAGGGACAGTCTAGTCAAAATTAAACTTTCATGATTCAGATAGGACATGTCATTTTAAACAACTTTCCAATTTACTTTTATCATTAAATTTGCTTTGCTCTCTTGGTATTCTTTCTGGAAAGCAAAACCTTGGTAGGCTCATATGCCAATTTCTAAGCCGTTGAACTGCCTCCTATATCAGGGCATTTTTGACAGTTTTTGACAGTTAAACAGTGATAGTTCATCTGAGTTATATAGATTACATTGTGCTCACTCCTGTGGAGTTATTTAAGAGTCAGCACTGATTGGCTAAACTGTCTGTCAAAAGAACTAAGATAAGGGGGCAGTCTGCAGAGGCTTAGATACAAGGTAATCACAGAGGTAAAACGTGTATTAATATATGTGTTGGTTATGCAAAACTGGGGAATAATAAAGGGATTATCCATCTTTTTAAACGCAAAAATTTCTGAAGTAGACTGTCCCTTAAAACTCTGCACTCCTGGTCCTGAGTGAAATTCGACACTAATATAATCAGCATCACTAGTCACACAACTCAGATGTGCAACTAGCGCTGCTGATTGGACCATCTCCTGGTTCTTCTCGGGACCAGCAGCCACTGGTCCTAAGCAGCACTTCTACTGTGTGTTAATAGTTTTAAAAGTACATGCTCAAACTAATTTTGTCTATAATGACCCTTTAAAAATCCTAAAATGAGCAGTCAGGATACATACAAACAAGTCAGCAACTTATTCTAAAATATATCAGACTTTTAAAATATCCAGAAACAATTTTGTCTTCTTGTGCAACATCACTACAATACTAACCTGCCTGAGAGGCAGACGGCATGGCGGCCGGCAGTGCACCTGGCACCAGGCCTCCTGATGGTAAAATGCCACTCAGATTTATCCCTGCAGGGGATATGGCGCCAGAATTGCACCCCAGCATGGCATTTGAGCCACTCATCAATGTCTGTGGGCCACTGTGAAACAGGAAAGAAAGTGCATTAATTTCGGAAGAAATGTGCGACCAAAGAACCAGGAAGACTATGCAATTCTATCCTTTAATACTACCAATATTTAAATAGCGATGGTCTGAAATAAATATTGAATCTATTTTTAGTGGCAACCTAAAAAAAACACAGACGATAAATGGTGGATTTTATTTCTTTAACATTTAGTGAATTACATTAAATAGTGGTTTTGTACATATGGTTGCTATGCATTCTTGCTTGCGTTTGATTTGGAATTTAGAACATAACATGTTTGATTGTTTCTTAACACTATAGATACAAAAAGCAGGATTTTGTATTTTTTTTAAAACTAGAATAAAGAGCAAATAAATGTTTTGTTCATATGGCCAATTGTTAATATGATTAAACATTAATGTTTAATATTTTGTATTCATAGCAACAGTTCAAACCTTTAGCTCACAGAAAAATATGGTGCGGGGTATTGTAATTTCATATCTATACTAAAAAGTAAATTATAGTGCAGTATCTTTAGAGTTAAAATGGCATTAACTATTTCATTACTCAAGTGTTTTCCCCAGGACATTTTTCATGGGTGCCCCACCCGGCTAATTTTATTGACCACCCAGCTAAAATTTTAGACAAAAATAAGATAAATTAGCTAATAATAATGTTCAATGCTTGTTGCTCAAATTATAATTAAATAAATCTATGTGAAATTATGCAATTAATTTGTGCTTTGGATAGCAGAAAATGTTGTTGTAGCCACCCGGCTACCTTATAAAGCCACCTAGCTAGCAAAAACGTCTGTGGAAAAGAGTTAAGCAGATAAAGTCCCACTTTGAGTCGTAGAGAACTGTAGCCCAGAGCAGGAAACCGCCTGCAGCTGCACATCTCTGCCAGTCACTGGTTGTGTTCTTCTCTGGAGCTGCAGCGCTTGCAGCTCAATGCGGAACCTTACCTGTGTAATTAACCCCTTTATGGACGAGTACTGCATGAAAAGACTCCACGCTGAATTAAATTGTCAATTTTCCCAAATTGTAGTTTCAACAAGGGGTTGAAGGTCATACTCTAGGCTTCAAAAGCCTGACCCTGCTAAATTCTATATTATGATTGTTTGAGCAGTATAGTAGCTCATAAGGAGTATATCATTGGACTGCGGAATACAAAATGACAGTTTAAATGTACTATATTTAAAATATATTCTGTATGGAAATCTTTTGCACTGCTGTCCTTAATAGCTGATCATTTTATAAAAAAAAAAAAAATAAGTCTGAAGTTTCTTTAAGAGAGAGATAGAAGAGGAGGCAGGCTGCACCCCTCCCACTATATGTATGAGACTGAGCACTAGAGCCAGAAAAATTGCAAACTATCTTTATAGTGAAGCCTTAATCCCAGATTTATTCTCACAGATATGTTGAAGAAGTCATTAGAAAAAAAGATGATAAAAAAAGAATGAAAAGAGGATAATAATAAGAAAAAAAATTTACAGTCTGTGACACAAAAGAACAGGTAGATGGTGGGGGGAAAAAAGCAAGACAAATAAAAGTAACTAGGACAAGCAGACAACATAGAAGCAAATACAAATGAATTTGTTTTTTTACCAGATATATTTAGAAGCCAAAAGAAGTGAGAGCGCAGAAATAAGACAAGAAGAGATATAGCAAAGTTTTATTGATGGAAAATGTTTATTGTAGGGTGTGATATATTTACTGTGCATTTAGTTGTAACAAAAATTAAAAGTGAAAAGGAAAAATTTGATTTCTAACTTACAAACAAAGCAAACACAAAACTAGAAAATGCAAAAATGTATATTTGAGCCCAAGATAAAAAAACACAAACCCTGCGATTTTAACAACCTTATATCTAGGGCTGATAAAATTTCTAAAGCTGTAAAGACTAGTTTAATTACCAAGGACAAACGGTTTATGAAATGCACCTTTCTTGTGATATAGGTATTGTCTTATGTCAATACAGCGTCTACATTTGCAAGAGCAAAATGGTATATTGAAACAATTACTTTTTTACCTTACCTTATAAATGTATTTATTTTATTGTCGTGATAGTCCACAAGCTATTACTCCTGGGATTCACCCCCTAATCACTATGAGGCAAGGATTTCTAAAGCTCTAAGAGCACTTAATCCATCCCACCTCACTGGTATTCAAGTCTGACGTGTAGTCAACAAAGGAGAATGCTGAAAGTTCCTTTATTTGCCTGTAGGGTATGCCGTGCTGAGCGCCTCAGGCCTGCCACGGCAGAACGCTATTTTTTCAATGAGTTGATGTTTTCACCTCTTAGCCAATAGCCGTGTGGCCCAGTTAGCAATATGCTGTGTAGCTAGTTGGCTAACATATCCTCATTAATTAAATAGAATTCTGCCGTGTGTGGATGGGCAAATAAAGGAACTTTAACATGAAGTATTTTCAAAAACGCTAGGATTTACCATCACATTAAAAATGTTCTTATCGTGATGAAAATAAGACAAGAAACAGCAAAATTTTTTAGAAAGTCTTCCAGCAAAGGATATTGCCTAAACCAATAAAAACTTCAAAGACAAAAGCTAAAATGTCCAAAGCATGCAAGTACTTAAAGATAAACCTGTAAAGCTTGTAACCCCCCCCCCCCAACAAATAATGTTCCAAAGAGAAGAAATTGGTTGAGACATTTGATATAGCCTGACTAAGCCTGAACAAAACCTAGATGTCAAGACATTTAGCGATTTTCCTTTAGAATGGAGGGGGAAAAAAACAACAAATATGACTCTTTAAAGAGTTAAAATGCCAGCTAAAACCCTGGTTTTCATAGCAGCAAAGAAATAACTTTCTGAATAATTTTATAAATTTTACTTGTAATATACATTCTGGTCTGAAACAAGGTGTTCAATACAGCATTAAAGAAACCTAAAATAGGTAATCAATCTATCAAAATTACAACTCCCAGGGTTTTCTCAAAGGTCCTGGTAGCATTGCTGGCGGTGCTCCGTTTGCAGGGGGTTGCGGTGGCGCTGTATCTGGACGACATTCTAGTTCAGGCACCATCTTTTCCACCGTGGAAGTCTCCAAGGTGGAAAAGATGACATCTCCACCAGATCTGCATAACAGATTCTGCGAGGCCACGCCGGAGCAATGAGAATCACCGATGCCCTCTCCTGTCTGATCCGAGCAATGACCCGAGGAAGAAGAACAAAACGGAGGAAACACGTATGCCAGACTGAACTTCCAAGGAACTTCTATTAGTACAGCCTGAAGATCCCTCGACCTCAACCCGTACCTCGGGAACTTGGCATTTTGACGAGAAGCCATGAGATCCAACTCCAGCTGCCCCCATCTGAGAATTAAACTGGAAAACACCTCCGGATGAAGTTCCCACTCCCCCTGATGAAAAGTCTGTCTGCTCAGAAAATCCACTTCCCAATTGTCCACCCCTGGAATGTGGATCGCAGACAGACAGCAGTTGTGAGCCTCCGCCCACTGAATAATCTTGGCTACCTCTGTCATGGCCAAGGAACTCTGAGTTCCTCCCTGATGATTGATGTAAGCCACTGACGTTATGTTGTCCGACTGAAACCTGATAAACTGGGCAGAAACTAGCTGAGGCCAGGCCAGAAGAGCATTGAAGATTGCCCTTAGCTCTAGAATATTTATAGGAAGAATCGACTTCTCCCGAGTCCATAGACCCTGAGCTTTTAACAAACCCCAGACAGCTCCCCATCCCAGCAGACTGGCATCTGTGGTCATGATCACCCAGGAAGGTCTGTGAAAACAGGTTCCCTGAGAAAGAAGATCCTGAGACAACTACCACAGAAGAGAATCTCTCGATGCCTGATCTAGAACAATCTTCGGAGACAGATCCGCATAATCCCTGTTCCATTGTCTGAGCATGCATAACTGCAAAGGTCTGAGATGGAACAGAGCAAATGGAATGATATCCATAACTAAGACCATCAAACCAATAACCTCCATACACTGGGCCACTGACAGCCGAGGAGAGGACTGAAGAGCAAGAAACGAATTGAAGATCTTTGTTCTTCTTGCTTCTGTCAGAAAAATCTTCATCTCTAGAGAATCTATAATGGTCCCCAAGAATACCACCCTTGTAGCCGGAATCAAGGAACTTTTTCCCAAATTCACCTTCCAACTGTGGGAGCGTAGAAAAGACAACAACTCCGTGTGGGAGCTTGGCTTGTTGAAAAGATGGCGCCTGAACTAGAATGCCATCCAGATACGGCGCCACCACAACCCCCTGCAAACAGAGCACCGCCAGCAATGCTCCCAGGACCTTTGAGAAAACCCTGGGAGCTGTAGCAAGACCGAATTGAAGGACCACAAACTGAAAATGCCTGTCTAGGAAAGCAAATCTCAGAAACTTGTGATGATCCCTGTGGATGGGAATATGCAAATACGCATCCTTCAGATCTATTGTTGTCATGAATTGACCCTCTTGAACCAGAGGAAGAATGGAAAAAATAGTTTCCATCTTGAAAGATGGAACTCTGAGAAACTTGTTTACGCTCTTGAGATCTAGAATAGGTCTGAAAGTTCTCTCCTTTATGGGAACTCGTAACAGATTGGAATAGAACCCCAGCCCCTGCTCCTGAACCATAACAGGAACAATCACTCCCATGTCGGAAAGATCCTGAACCCAACGTAAGAACGCCTCTCTTTTTATCTGGTCTACAGATAACCTGGAGAGAAGAAACCTGCCCCTAGGAGGAAAAGTCTTGAACTCTAGACTGTATCCCTAAGACACAATATTTACCGTCTAGGGATCTGGAACATCACAAACCCAAGCCTTAGCGAAAAAGGAAAGTCAACCCCCACAAGATCCATTCCTGGATCGGGAGCAGACCCATCATGCTGACTTTGAGTCAGCAACCAGCTTTTTAGATTGCTTCCCCTTGCTCCAGGACTAATTGGACTTCCAAGAGGGCTTGGACTGTTCCTGCTTGGAGGAGGAAGAGGAAGACTTACCAGAGAAGTTACGAAAGGAACGAAAATTACTCTGACGACCTTTCTGTTTATTTCTCTTATCTTGAGGGAGACAATGCCCCTTCCCAACCGTACTATCTGAAATAATCTCAGCCAAACCCGGCCCAAACAAGGTTTTACCCTTGTAAGGAATGGACAAAAGCTTAGATTAAGAGGACACATCCGCCAACCAGGACTTCATCCATAAAGCCCTGTGCACCAGAACAGCAAAGCCAGAAATCTTTGCCCCCAAATTGATAACCTGTAAAGAAGCATCCGCAATAAAGGAATTGGCCAACTTCAGAGCCTTGATTCTATCCTGAATCTCCTCAAGAGGAGTATCCTGCTGAATAGAATTCG
Source organism: Bombina bombina (assembly GCF_027579735.1). Taxonomy (NCBI): domain Eukaryota; kingdom Metazoa; phylum Chordata; class Amphibia; order Anura; family Bombinatoridae; genus Bombina; species Bombina bombina. Next base: position 1,096,814,090 of record NC_069501.1, on the reverse strand, counting down.
ACAAAGCATCAAACCAATATGCTGCCGCACTGGTAACAGTAGCAATACACACAGCAGGCTGCCATTGGAACCGCTGGTGAACATACATCCTTTTAAGCAAAGCCTCCAACTTCTTATCCATGGGATCCTTAAAAGAACAACTATCCTCAATAGGAATAGTGGTTCTCTTAGCCAAAGTGGAAATTGCTCCCTCCACCTTGGGAACCGTCTGCCAAGAATCCTTGATAGAATCAGCAATAGGAAACATTTTCCTAAAAATTGGAGAAGGAAAAAAAAGGAATTCCAGGCTTCTCCCACTCCCATGCAATAATCTCTGAAGCACGATCTGGAACAGGAAAAGCTTCCACTGCGGAAGGAACGTCAAAAAACCTTATAAGCTTACTAGACTCATCCAAGGTAACCAAAACCTCCTTGAGTAACAAACGGAGATGCTCAAGCTTAAACCTGAAGGAAACAACCTCAGAATCAGAGGAAGGAATTACACTATCAGAATCTGAAATTTCACCCTCAGACGCCACAGAAGTGTCATCCTCCTCAGACCTATGGGAAGGAACATTTGACATAACTGCAACAGAGTCAGAAACCTTAAATTTCCTTTTGTGCTTCCCCTTGTAACACAGGAAAAACGGACAAAGCCTCAGATACTGACGAGGATATATGGGTAGCCATATCCTGTAAAGAAAAACTAACCTGAGATGAAACGCAGGGCACTGCATGAGAAGAGGATAAAGATTGGGATGATTGGGGAGAAAGCTGCAGTATAGCTTGAACAGGAGACCCCTGAACAACATTCTCCTTAGACAATAAAGGCTCTGAATTAAAAAGCCTATCCCTGGGGGCGGAGCCTGTAGCCGAGCAGGGAAGATGTGTCTATGCTCAGCTCCGGTTACCGAAGCTTATTTTATTTTATTTTGAGCATGAAAAAAATTCTAAATTACATTCTCATAACCTAGAGATCATACTGGAAAGAGACTTGGTACCTACTCTTAAGCCGTATATATTTAGAAGAGCTAGATTAAGATCGGGGCCTACACAGCCACTTCAAACTCACTTGCGGCCCAACTAGCTAATACAGTCATCGGACCTGCTGCCGCTATCGGGAATGCTTAGACTGACAGCCCTTCACAAATACCGTTGCATCACCATTTACGGCCTTCGAACAGCTAAGCGACTGGACTTAGAGAATCATGACTATCTCTACTCTACAACTGACCGTGCCAATGGCTCTTTGAATTGAGCCTGCTGCCCCTGGTGGATGGCATACTCTGCAGCTCAATGTCAGCGCCAAATTATGGAAATTGTCATTCTAACTATTCTGACTAGAAAACATCACGGCCTGCGCTAATCTAGCGATCCTGTATAATTTTGGCTAACCACCGATCACGACCGACAGAACCATCATACCGCAGAGTCGCAACTTCTTCATATCCACAGATGGCTCTGACAGCGGCGATTTTACGAGCATTAGAGTGCTTGCAGGTAAACATGGAGGAGCGACTACGAGACCTCCGACAGGAAATTGTATACATGCTTCCTCGGACACCTATTGCTGACAGTCAGTTTCTTACGACTGATTCACCTACACAGGAACAGGTTCCCGTACTGATAACCCCAGAGGTGAACACACACCAGCGGGCAGCAGTTCAAGACATCCCCTTAGAGACTGCTGGAACTCAAGGAATGTCTGGAGGCCGGACTGTCACCAGGACACAGATTATGCCCACCAGTAGAGTAATCGTGGTATCCAAGTTTGCAGGCGAGAAACAGCAAGTACACTCTGTAACGCAGCCACCGTGTATGATTCAGAGTGATTGGAGGGCTATTCCTAGCTTTAAGAGACTTTCAATATATCGAGTCTCCTCATGTATTATCGCCCAAACTCAGACCCAATTTGACACCATTGGTGTAGGTTAAAAGAAAGACTTTATATACAGCACCTCAATTTCAGGTCCTTTACTGATCTGTATTCCCTGTGTACCAGGAACAAGCCAACACCATAATGTTACCCCTATGGGAAATCTATTGATACCTCCAGATAACATGACAAGTGTTAGAACTTATGATGGTTACTCACCTGAATGCCAAACCTAACACTGGACATTTCTACACCCAGAGGCTCACTACTAATGGGATCCTGGGAGGCTTCCTTAATGCCACTTGAACCATAAGCAACCCTGGGTTCCTGTCACAGGAGGATCACCGCAGACTGAAGGCCATAGGATGCTCTTAAGGGTTTAGTGTAACTCATGTTCTGTTTTCCACTTGAACTTTTAGGGTCACATATTTATTAATGTATATATATTAATGTATAGCCGCACTATTTTTTTCTCGTTGAGCGTATAGCTCTCAATCTACTCATACTTCTAATGTTAATCAGTACATATCGTTTTAAAGCTGCCAAAGTTCAGGTTGGTTTTACATATTTTCTTTAAGTACTTAGGCATTAGAGACTGTTAGTCACTATGGGACAAATACGATCAGTGGAACCGGAGGCCTACCTTTACCAATCTAATATCCTGTAATGTATAACCCCCTCTCTATGTATATCATCACATGTAGATTGAGAAATGTATCTTTATAAACAGTTTGGTTCTGTATTCTAGCCACCTTTTATAGCTTACAGCACTTTATGTTTTAAATATATGCAGCCCTGCTATCCTATTAAGCCATAGAACTTTTTGATTTAGTCTTGGTGGCAGGCTTTACCATAGCTCTTTCAATGCTAGCTAGTAAATTTTTTAAACATCTTTATCTGCCCCTCCAGTTAGCAGACCACATTAAAATGTATGTAGCTCTAACTAGAACACAGCTAATGACCTCTATCTTAAATGAGTTACTCTAAAGCTAATATTTTCTTAAGCCTGAGACATGTTGTTCTGCTGTATCATTAGCCAAATAGGATACCTCAATTAAGCTCACCTGAATTACGAATAACTTAAGTGTTTTGACATATCTCTTCATTTATATTGAGGGCAGGCCTGAGTTTGTCTCTAGCTGAGTAACTGGCATCCCAGTACTTCTGACTAGCTGCTATGGGTAAAAGTTTTTTGACACATACTGGTCTCTCCTATATTTATAACCGAAGAGAGACTCTTTATCTTATGCCATAATTTACTCTGAATCTCACTATAGCTACAGATCTATGTATGGAAGCAATCCTACACATTTTCTACCTATTAGAATGATGTAATTAGCTGTTATAGAAGTCCACAATTTGAAGTTCTCATATAGCTGTTGGGTAAGATTAGTCTGATATTTTTACTTTTCTGTTAAGGACATGTTTCCTTGTAGTCTTTATCAGATGTTCATATATAAGGTATTCTCCTAATTATTTGCTTGTACATGCTAACATGTTTCATGTGACTTATGGTGATGTACTATATGTGGGTTATACATGTTTTACTTTTTTCTCCTAAAAATACTAATCCAGAGAAATGACTGACGGCCCCTCCCTACCAACAGCTTGTCTTGTGACATCCACTGGTTCATATGGTATATGCTGTGTGTATTCATCTACTTTTATTAGGGAATAAAGCCCAAGTCTCTTTTACAGCTCATTTATCTGACACAGGCCATATGATTACTACTCACATATACCCTTGTAACAACCCCTTACTACGGTAAATAAATTGCCCTCCCCTGCCTCTTATGTCTTACTCAGGGTGCAGGATATAAGCTAATAAGTGGAAATTACTTCTTTTTGGAGTCCCCTAGAATACAACCTACAGTTATTAACCCACCTCTCTAAGATTACCCTTGGTCCCCTACACTTCCTAGGTTTGCATGAACATTTTCAGGGGCCTCTCAAAATTTACCATTCTTAACCATCACCATTTTTTTTTTTTAATGTTAGAACTAGTGTTATAGGGGGTATTTGAGTCTTTCTTTCTTTCTTCTAGAACCCTTACTTGATATAATAGCTGATCTTACTTAGGACACCCACAATTTACCTATGATTCCCAGCGCCCAAGATTTATACATTCTCTATACCCACTTCCTTACGCTACACAAATGATTGTAAGAGCACTCTTATATTTTACTCTGATTACCCTTAGCCACATCTGACTATAACGTAATATTTCTACCATCACCTTTCATAATTGATACCACAAAATACCAATTTGCTGGTAGGTGGCCCTTATGTCAATGGCCAAGAGGGTTTATTGTATGCAGCTCTTGATAGCATCAAGCAGGATTAATATCAATGATACTAAATAGCTGGTCTCATCAGCAGGTTTTCCTATGTATTGAGGTAGGTTATTTAAAGTAGATGTGATAGGCACACTCTGAGTTGCTCATAACAAGGGGATCCTCTGACTTAGTTTTCTCTCTGAGGTCATGTGTATTGTGCTTGTCAGGATACCATATTGATATATTTTTGTACATGTGTATTCTTCTCCCTTCACCACATTGCTCTGTCATTTTAGACGGTTCCGCCCCCCTCCCCTCCTTAATTTCACATAAGGCGGCTCTTGCCCCCTGAACCCCCCCCTCTATATAATTATAAAACTGAAGTTCCACTATATTATGTCCAAACTCTTTACTGACACATTAGTCAAACATAATCTGAGATTTCACTCTTATGTTCTTTATTTCATACTGTAGATTTTCCTATCTTCACATAAACAATTATACTACAAAACATTGCTCTATATTTTATGGGTATAGCTCTTTTATTGCTCTACCTACACACCTTTTAATTGCTTCGATAACAATTACTTTTATACATTGTTCCTTAGGAGCACAGAATTGATACCCAAAAGTGTAACCTAACTACTACTTTGTTATGTGAGAAGAGTGTATATGTTATTTCTATGCAAATATTGTCAATGGACGAATCTTTGCTGTTTCATTTCTCTTAACTTCAATAAAAAATTGTTTTTCAAAAAAAAAAAAAGCCTATCCCTGTAATGCAATGTTCTCTCAATACATGAGGAACAAAAAGGGATAGGTGGCTCCACATTAGCATCTAAACATAAAGTGCAAGTAACAACTTGCAGGTCCTCTTGGTCCATCTCTAGCACACAATTATAAACGTTACTATCTCTTTAAGGAAAAAACGTTAATAAAATTGCCAAAAATAAAAATGAACCCTAAACCCTTACTGCACACCTCTACACCACAACAAGCCCTGCTGATGTGCTTAACTGACCTCTCACAGACCAGAGGATAAACAGTAGCCAAAAAAAAAATCCGGACTCCAACACTGGCAGCACCCGCTCTGCAAACACCGGAACAGAAAACGATAACCTCTCACTTCCGCAACTCAGAAGCAACTAAGGAAGAGCGTCCAAAAATTTGTGCCAAACTCCGCCCATCGTGGGCGTACATAACCACCTCCCGGCCGGCATTACACTCATAGAATAGAAAGTGCGTGACTCAATTTGTCTCCAAGCAGTCCGCTGCTAATACACACAAAACACCCACATTAATAAAGAACCATAACAAGGAGAGCTAATTAGCACTCCTAAACAGAGCCAAAAATCCTAAACCTCTAACAGTGCCCCACAAAAGCTGCCACAAAGAAAAAACCTGCACAGGAGCAGGATCCGCATCCCAAAATTATTAACCCCATAAGTGCCAAACTTTTCTGCTTCCATATCAGAAAAATAAAAATAGCACTTACCTCCATAACAGTCTGCCCGGCAGCAGGGCAGCTCACAAGGTTTGAAAGGCTTCATCCTCACATGGACCTGTGGAAACAAAAAAAGACCAAGTATTCCTACTTAGGCTTTAAAAGAAGGGCAGCACAAACAACTTGGGAGGCACAGTGGGGATTATACCCCACAAGTTCCCAAATGCTTAAAAGCCACCACTGCTCTACTGAAGAGACTGACATGGACTACGGCTAAACCCCAAAAGACCAGAACAAACCTGCTCTGTCTAAAAATAAATTCTTGATTGAAGAATGAGACACCTAACTTTACCCCTCCTTGCAACTGATACAAGCAAAGAGAATGACTGGGGATTGCGGGTAGGGGAGTGGTATTTAACAGCTTTGCTGTGGTGCTCTTTGCCTCCTGCTGGTCAGGAGTGATATTCCCAACAGTAATTATGATGATCCGTGGACTCACTGCGTCATTAAAAATAAATTTAAATTTTTACAATTATGTCCCTTTATGTATTAAGTCCTGGGTAGCTCTACAATGCTAAAAAAAAGCTTTTGAATAACCATATGCAGGGATGAAAATTTACATTCCTCACAATATAGTCAGGCAATTTCCTGATCACAACTGTTTCTAGTGAAATAAGTGATCTAGTGAAAAATGTGAAGGAAGGGTATTGTGTAGTGTGTGTGTGTGTGTGTGTGTGTGTGTGTGTGTGTGTGTGTGTGTGTGTATATATATATATATATATATATATATATATATATACACACACATATACAAACACATATACACACCCTCCACACTACCAGGACAGGAAGTTTTTAGAGATTACAGCTCCCTGTTCTCTAACTGTATAGTAATTACTCCTGCTCTGTAAAATTCTGTCCCTCAACTATCACAAACAGCAGAAGCATGGAGCCAGGAGCAGCCTTATAGCAAAGTGGTCTATAAAATGGATTCAGGAGGTAGAGGAAAGAAGAAAACAGGTAGAGAGAGCAAATGATTAAAGCAAAAGTGTGGGCAAGCAGTGAGGGAGGAATGTAAAGATATATATTTGCAAGCTGTGGAAAAATAACAGCCTATTATGAGGAGAAAGTGAGAGCGCATGAGGAAGAGAAAAATCTAGAATTGGAAAAATTAGGTTTAAACTGAGGAACAGACATCCCAACCTACAAAAACTAATTTCAGGGAGGTGGCTTCCACGGCTACTGCGCTGCGTGCCCCCTCCCCCCGTTATATACTGGACACCTTGAAACCCTAAATAAGATAGAGACAAAAATAAAGTAGCTTCCCACTAAACTCACCTTAAAAAAAAAGTAGCTTTATTACACAACCACATACAACAAACCTATTTTCCAGGTGATTATATGCTTGTTGGATGTTCAAATATTTTAGAATACAAAGTTTAATTATGTTATGTACTCATAGTAGTCAGTTTGATAAGGACCTGACAGCAGGGGTGTCTATCTCCTCCCTCACTGGGGCGCACTCTCTTTGCCCTATTTCTCAGTTCTCACTCAGCCTATGCTGCAGCCGATGTTTCCTGCTGCTGATTCTCCTCCTCCCCCAAGAGCCTTATCGCTGTCTCCAAGCAGCAGGAGGGAGCGTGGCAGACACACAATAAACTGAAAGTAAAGACAGACTTGCTGTGACAACACCTTCCTGCTCAATGACGTCATCACAACTAAAGGCATTCTGTAAAGAAACACTGTTTCTGGATTTGGGCCAAGTTGGATCATGGTACTTGTAGTTTCAGGGTGATTATATTTAATTTGAGGTCGTCAGGGAGCAGCTATTACAATGAGGGAGACTCCCTGAACTTCAGGTAGAGTTGGGATATGTGGAGGAAAGTGCTAAATGTGAGGTTGGAGAAGAAGAGTGTGGTGAGATGAAGGGTGCACTTAAAAGGAAGGTAGGAACAGAGAAAACTTTGAAGACTTCAAAGTGAACACAAGAAATACAAATGGGCAATTAGACAAAAAGAAAGGGGCACATTAATGAGACACTAGTGATTTTGCATTAAAGTGACATACTTATATGCTAAATGACTTGAAAGTGATGCAACATAACTGTAAAAAGCTGACAAGAAAATATCACCTGAGCATCTCTATGTAAAAAGGGAAGATATTTTACCTCAAAATTTCTTCAGCTCACCAGAGTAAGTGCTGTGTAAACAGTTATACTTCAGCTACTGTCCAGCTGCAAGGTGGAAAAAAAAACAATAGCCAATCAGCATTAGCAGTGCTGAGGTAATGCTTTGCCTTTGCTGTGATCTCATGAGATTTCACAGCACTTACTTAAAGGGACACTGAACCCAAATTTTTTCTTTTGTGATTCAGATAGAGGATGCAATTTTAAGCAACTTCCTAATTTACTCCTATTATTAATTTTTCTTCGTTCTCTTGCTATGTTTATTTAAAAAAAGAGAACATCTAAGCTTTTTTTTTTTTTTTTTTTTTGTTCAGTACTCTAGACAGCACTTTTTTATTGGTGGATGAATTTATCCACCAATCAGCAAGAACAACCCAGGTTGTTCACCAAACATGGGCCGGTATCTAAATGTACATTCTTGCATTTCAAATAAAGATACCAAGAGAATGAAGAAAATTTGATAATAGGAGTAAATTAGAAAGTTGCTTAAAATGTCATGCTCTATCTGAATCAGGAAAGAAACATTTTTGGATTCAGTGTCCCTTTAACTGAATAGGAAAATAACATGACTGTGCCTGCACATGACAGATGCACACTCCCTTGCAAGTCCTCGGACAAGCACCCTGACTGGCTGCTTCAAGTCTCTTTACAGTGGGGTGTGAATACTTAGGAAATTTGAGGTAAAATATCTTTCTTTTTTACACAGAGATGTTGAGGTGATATTTTCTAGTCAGTTTTTTACAGCTATGCTGCATCAGTTTCAAGTGCTTCAACATTTGGGTATCATGTCCCTTTATTCTAAAAGAGGGTATTTCAAAAAGTTTTCCAGTTTTATTTTGGCTGAAAAATGTACTGTCCTGAACAAAGCAACAATCTATGGCAAGCTAGCAAATGAGTGTCCCTCTCCACCAATAGTGCTGTGGCAGTTTTCTTTATAAACAGGTAAACAACTGATACTATGGTATTACTTTTATGTTCTTTCTACAACATGTATAAATTGTACTCTTTCATGCGTATGGTAAATGCCATTTAAGAAAACAATAAATGGGAATAAAGAAAGAGTTCATGAGAAATATTTAAAATTATAGTTAAGAGAACTTGTGTATGGGGATACTGATGTATGGTTCCTTTAAAGGGTCATTAAACTGAAACATATTAGAAATATAGGTTAAAGCTATTTAAATGTATTTTAAAAATAACATGAGCTGATATATAGTGTATATGCACAGCTCATGTAGCCAAAGATCTACCGATAGACCATAAAAAGGCCTCCAAGCGTAAAAAAAAAAGGCTTTTATATTTGTGCCGATTGGATTCATCCATTTTTCAAAAACATGAAAAACTCAAGTGATGTTCACATTTAAGTTCTGATTATAGAATTTATTAACCTGCCTTGCACATAAACAAAACATCCCAAATGTGGCCCCTCTTATTGAACATGTTTTATATTGTGACTACAGGCATTTACATTCATATATAATAAGCCAATGATAATTTTGTTTAATTTCTTAGTAAAAAATTAAATATGCAGTTTTGTAAATCCCACCAGTATGGTCACAGCTGAAATAAATACCAGTGAATTGCAATTTTACAATTAGGAATATTTTTGAAATACCAAAAAGTATTAACAATAATTAATGAAATAAAAGTTATCATTGTTTCACTGATACAAGGAACACGCAGCATATACTGTATGTCTTGTGCACAAATATTGAAACACATAATCTGCTCTGCTGGCAATGTTGTGTATTGTATCAGCAATGACGAAAATTGAGTTGTCGATGCTATAGAAGAGAATGCTGGCTCTGAGCAGTCATGGTATTTGAATGCAGGTGCACACGGAATATCTAGATATTCTCTGCTTGTCAAAGCTGTCAGTGAGAAAGTGATGGCTTTTCCTAGGAACATTTTGCTTATACTTAATATTGCAAAAAATACTTCTATTCAAAACTGATCTGTACTAATGTGTATTTCAATAATGGCTGCAATGCCCCTTTAAGTAAGCATTAAGAGTGTTTTAAAGGTACATTTTAAATTATTATTTGTATATTCTATATTAGGCTTATGTTTGTATATTCATTTAGTGCCACATGATTTAACACAGATTAACCAATGCCATTTCAGAAATAAATGTTAAGTATGGACAATATAAAAAGCTACCACAATATACAAAACTTACCACACAGAGCCAACTACATTGATGAAGTTAAGTCCAGCAGGGTTTGTCATGACTTGGTTGGAAGATGTTCCTGTAGTAACAGATGTTACCATGGAGGACAGTGGAATGGTCATAACAGGCAGTCCCTGACTCAGAGACATTTGCTGCTGAGCAAACGGAGTTAGCAAAGTGGGTTGTGAATTAAAACTTGGGTCTTGGGGTGTGGGAGTGACAGAAGGGGTGAGAGGAGTTGTGGTCAGAGCATCAGGAGGATGCGGTGTCGATGAAGGGGTGTTGGTAGGAGTAGGTGGTTTAGGAGTTCCAGATCCTGCTCATTGAGAAAAATAAAAAGTACTAGTACAAAAAAGACATTTACTCCTTAACTGGTACAAATAAAAATGACAAATATTTCTTAGCACAAGGAAAAAACAAACAAAAACAGACTGAATCCGTCACAGACTTACAGAAAAAAAAAACAAAAAAAGACTTGTAGGTTTCTCCCAAATGCAATAATAACATTAACCTGATATTATTTGGACCCAACAAACAGACAGAAAAAACACACACCTTATTTACAAGTTGAAAATGCTTCAAACCCATTTAATGGCAAGACAAATCAAATAAATATAAAATGAGGTTAGTGATGGGCCGTATGCTTGTCGTTGAAGCAAACATACTCAAACTCAGCACTGGTAATCTGCATTCACTTAAATACATTATAGGTTTTTTAATCATTTCACACAATACATGCAACTTTAAAAATCCAAAATCACAGATATAAAGCCAGAGATGCAATCAGTCATTCATTTACTTCCAGTAGGTATTAAGCCAGAATTCCTTGCAGCGTACTGCATTACATTGCTTGCTTGGCTACAACACAACAGACGTATTTGAGACAATAAACTGCATGACTATGGACAATTATACATATTCAGCATCTTTCATGCATTCATAACAATGCCAGAGAGGCAATGATAAATTATTAAAACATATTATATGCTTCAAACATCATATCATTTATAATTTATGGCTATCAAGTTATACAAACATAAAGCTGCAGCAGCATCAAACCATTTATCATTAAAAACAGCAGCTTTTAAAATGCATATTTCTTTCATGTAATTAACAAGAGTCCATGAGCTAGTGACGTATGGGATATACATTCCTACCAGGAGGGGCAAAGTTTCCCAAACCTTAAAATGCCTATAAATACACCCCTCACCACACCCACAAATCAGTTTTACAAACTTTGCCTCCAAGGGAGGTGGTGAAGTAAGTTTGTGCTAGATTCTACGTTGATATGCGCTCCGCAGCAAGTTGGAGCCCGGTTTTCCTCTCAGCGTGCAGTGAATGTCAGAGGGATGTGAGGAGAGTATTGCCTATTGAATGCAGTGATCTCCTTCTACGGGGTCTATTTCATAAGGTTCTCTGTTATCGGTCGTAGAGATTCATCTCTTACCTCCCTTTTCAGATCGACGATATACTCTTATATTTACCATTTCCTCTACTGATTCTCGTTTCAGTACTGGTTTGGCTTTCTACAAACATGTAGATGAGTGTCCTGGGGTAAGTAAGTCTTATTTTCTGTGACACTCTAAGCTATGGTTGGGCACTTTATTTATAAAGTTCTAAATATATGTATTCAAACATTTATTTGCCTTGACTCAGAATGTTCAACTTTCCTTATTTCCAGACAGTCAGTTTCATATTTGGGATTATGCTTTAAATTATCATATTTTGTCTTACCTCAAAAATTTGACTTTTTTCCCTGTGGGCTGTTAGGCTCGCGGGGGCTGAAAATGCTTCATTTTATTGCGTCATTTTTGGCGCTGATTTTTTTGGCGCAAAAATTCATTTCCGTTTCCGGCGTCATACGTGTCGCCGGAAGTTGCGTCATTTTTTGACGTTATTTTGCGCCAAAGATGTCGGCGTTCCGGATGTGGCGTCATTTTTGGCGCCAAAAGCATTTAGGCGCCAAATAATGTGGGCGTCTTATTTGGCGCCAAAAAATATGGGCGTCGTTTTTGTCTCCACATTATTTCAGTCTCATTTTCATTTGCTTCTGGTTGCTAGAAGCTTGATGTTTGGCATTTTTTTCCCATTCCTGAAACTGTCTTATAAGGAATTTGATTTATTTTGCTTTATATGTTGTTTTTTCTCTTACATATTGCAAGATGTCTCACGTTGCATCTGAGCCAGAAGATACTACAGGAAAACCACTGCCTGCTGGATCTACCAAAGCTAAGTGTATCTGCTGTAAACTTTTGGTAGCTATTTCTCCAGCTGTTGTTTGTAATAATTGTCATGACAAACTTGTTAAAGCAGATAATATTTCCTTTAGTGATGTACCATTGCCTGTTGCAGTTCCCTCAACATCTAAGGTGCAGAATGTTCCTGATAACATAAGAGATTTTGTTTCTGAATCCATAAAGAAGGCTTTGTCTGTTATTTCTCCTTCTAGTAAACGTAAAAAGTCTTTTAAATCTTCTCTCTCTACAGATGAATTTTTAAATGAACACCATCATTCTGATTCTTTGGACTCTTCTAGTTCAGAGGATTCTGTCTCAGAGATTGATGCTGATAAATCTTCATATTTATTTAAGATGGAATTTATTCGCTCTTTACTTAAAGAAGTACTAATTGCTTTAGAAATA